>NW_027460994.1:0-87500 GCF_037038515.1 Microtus pennsylvanicus
AGGACCAGGCTGTTTTCAGAACTGTAGCTTACAGAGTGTTCTTGCAGGTGGGGCACAGAAGAGGTTAATTACGGTACCTTAGTTCTTCTGCTTTTCTAGCAGACCGGAGCCCAGCTGACAGGAATCCAGTAGAGATGGTGTCAAGGTTCACACTGACACTAACAGCTGTAACTTGAGCAGGATTTGTGATCCACATGAAATTTGCAATGAATTGCAGCAAATCTGTGACACTCTAACTTGCTCAGGCTCAGTATCTGAACATACAGATGTTTGCAATGATCACTGGCTTCAGGATTTTTTTTTTGTTGTTGTTGTTGTTGTTTTGTTTTTCCACGAGACAGGGTTTCCCTGTAGCTGAAGTTTAACGGCCTGGTGTTTTTGTGACTTACTGCTTCAAAGAACTTCTCCATTTCTTTATCCCTAAGGGAAAAGAAATATAATCACTAAATACATTTAAGTGTCTTTCAACCATTTTAGATCCCTCTGTTGAGAGTTCTCTGTTTAGGTCTGTACTCCATTTTTTAAAATTGGATTATTTGTTCTTTGGATGACCAATTTCTCGACTTCTTTGTGTATTTTGGAGATTAGTGAAGATCTTTTCCCATTCTGTAAGGCCGTCGTTTTGTCTTGTTGGCCATGTTCTTTGCTTTACAGAAGCTTTTCAGTTTCAGGAGGTCTCACTTATTAATTGTTTCTCTCAGTGTCTGTTTTTTTTTCTTTTTTTTTTCTTTTTTCTTTCTTTTTTTTTCTTTTTTTTCTTTTTTTCTTTTTTTCTTTTTTTTCTTCTTCTTCTTTTCTTTTTTTTCTTTTTTTTCTCTCTTTAGTTTTTTTCTTTGTTCTTTTTTTTTGTTTTGTTTTTCTTTTTTTTTTCTTTTTTCTTTTTTTTCTTTTTCTCTCAGTGTCTGTGCTACTGGGGTTCTATTTAGCAAGCGTTCTCCTGTGCCAATGTGTTCAAGTGCATTTGATATTTTTATTTTTATATTCTTTTATTGTGGATGAAGTCAATTATTTGAACTCTCAAATATTTTTATTGTTATTATCTCTCTATTTGTTTGCTTATTTGTGGTTGTTCACCAACTTGACTATCTAGAGGAAGTAAAAGTCGTAACAAGGTTTCCGTAGGTGAACCTGCGGAAGGATCATTAACGTGAGAGAGCAGCGGCGGCGGCTCTGCCCGCCCGCTCGCCTGCCTCGCCCGAGTTCTCGCCGGGAGGCGCGCTCCCCGGGTCGCACGTGTGTTGTGCGCACGGAAGTGTGCGTGCGCACGGGCGCGCGTGGCGGTCGTGAGAGAGAGGTCGAGAGAGGGGGAAGGGGGACGGGCGCCGGCTCGCCCGCCCTCCTCGCCCCGTCCGAGGACCCGTGTCTGGCTCTGCCGCTGGCGGCTCACGGCGGACGGCGGCTCTCTTCCCGCTCTCGCTCTCCTCCGTCCACTCCCGCTGCTTGCCTCACCGCACCGCAGCGGCCCGCGGGTGTGTCCCCTCTTTCCCGGGCGCGCGCCTTTCCCTCTCCATCCCTCTTCCCGGGGGAGGATGGGCGAGGGTGTGGCGGCGCCCCGGGCCCCCTCTCGCCGCCGACCTCCGCTCGCGCGCCGTGGCGCCGCGGCGCGCCTGTCGGGGAGGCGGCGGAGGTTGGGCGCACTTTTTTTTCCCCCCTCTCCACCTCCTTCTCCAAAGGACCGGGGTAGACCAGTAGTCCCTCCCACCGGGCGGGAGGCCATTTTTTTCCCCCGGGGATGCGGCGGGTCGACCAGATGTCCCGCTGGACTTTTTTTTTTTTTTTTTTTTTTTTTAATGTATAATATATATTATATCTTCCTAGACCTGACGGGTCGACCAGTTGTCTCTGTGCACTTCCTTTTTTTTGACGGACTGGCAGCGGGTCGACCAGTTGTCCGATTAAATATTTGGCCTTAAAATGCTAAGTACCGGGGTCGACCAGTTGGCCTTGTGAACTTGGGTCGACCAGTTGTCTTTTTCCATGTCTTGATTGAATGATGTCATTCTTCAATGTGTTGGTGGTTAGTTTATCTCTTTTGTTCTCTATGCCAACACGCCCCACTCACCAAACACTTTTTTTTAAATTTATTTATTTACTTATTTTTATTTTACTTTTTTATTATTTATTTATTTATACATACATACATACATCCTGTCTATCTGTCCAGATGGGGCAGGGGTAGAAGGGGCTAGCTATGAGAGGAAGGTGCTCGGTGGGCATCCAGTTGTAAATAAGGCTGGGAATAAATAGCTGAATATTAATTCATTTGAGTAATATTAAAACTGTTCAAGTAGAAAACAATTGCTTTCTTTTTCTGTTTGCCCAGAGATCTGACTGACTGCAACTTGGAAAGAAGACGGCCCTGCTGGACAGAGACCTCCCTCCTGCTTTGGGTGGGTCGACCAGTTTACATGTTTATTTCCACGTTTTGTCTTTTATGGATTGAATGGATGTGTCTCTCTCTCTTTTTTTTTTTTTTTTTTTGGTTTTTCGAGACAGGGTTTCTCTGTGGCTTTGGAGCCTGTCCTGGAACTAGCACTGTAGACCAGGCTGGTCTCGAACTCACAGAGATCCGCCTACCTCTGCCTCCCGAGTACTGGGATTAAAGGCGTGCGCCACCATCGCCCGGCTCTCATTTTTTTTTTCACGATTGCTTGCTTGCTTGCTTGCTTGCTTGCTTACTTACTTACTTACTTACTATCTGTTCAGCCCATCTCATTTACTTACTTCTTTAAAAAAATGACCCACCTAGTTATTTACTTACTTACTTACTTACTTACTTGTTCATTCATTCCTTCACTTCCTTATCTTCTTTCATATATCTGTTTATTTATCTGCTGATTTAGCGTGACTCATTTACTTATTGAATGTTTCAATTATTATTTAGTTTTATTCATTTATTCATTCTTTATGTCTATTTTTATGTATGTATTTACTTACTTTCTTAATTTTTTTTTTTACTTTTTAAAATTTACTTAATTTTTTTCTTTCTTTGGGAATGTAGATTCTTTCTTCCTTTCTTCCTTTCTTTCCTTCTTTCTGTCTCCTGACTGTCACTGGCTAAGAAAATGGTGGCCTCCATGTCACTGGTCAACATAGCAGCTCCTAAAATGGAATTTGATGAAGGGATACATAGATAGATAGATAAATAGATAGATAGATAGATAGATAGATAGATAGATAGATAGATAGATAGATGGGATGCGCACACGCTCACACACACACACACACACACACACACATATGCACGCACGTGCATGACATGTACAGATGGGGGGCGATTCCAATGTTTTCAGAGGAAGGTGCTCGCTGGTAATAATAAATGTGCTGGTAAATAAGGCTGGAAATAGCTGAATATTAAATCATTAAAACTCTTCAAATAAATAAAAAGCAATTCCATTTCTCTCTCTCTCTCTTTCTCACCATATACCAGCACATCTGAACTGACTGCAACATACAAAAGAAGAAGAAACACGGAAAGAAGACATCCCTGCTGGACAGGATCTGAGATGAGAATAAATTCATCGAATGGCTGCCAACAGCATTTCATTGAGAAGAGATTCCACATTTTATGCTGTACAGTTACTTAGTTAGATAGATAGATAAAGAGAGGCCTGTGAACTGGGGTGGGCTGTGGCTTCTCAGGTCACCTCAGGTCAGGGAGGGGCTGAGGAGTGTCCCATTGGCCTTGACAATAGGCAGGAGTCAGAGGTTAATGTCAGGGCAGGGCCTGAGAGTTCCTCAAAGGGAATGAATGGAGACCCTTGCTTACCTAAGAAATGCCTGACCTTGGAAAAGGACTTGTGGAAAGCGGGCCCTTGAAACTGTGGTTTCACGTCTTACTAGAAAGCTCCCTCTTGGAAGGGAAAGTCATCGTGATATCTTACTCTTTTCCCAAGGATACCCTACCTACCCTTCTGATCATTCTTACTGAATTAAGTCTTCCACTGCAAATAAATAAATAAATAAATAATAAATGAAGTGGGTGAGTGAGTGAGTGAGTGAGTAAGTAAGTAAGTAAGTAAGTAAACAAGCAAATACGTGGATGGACAAATAAATACAAAGTTTGCTGTTGTTGACTGACTTTTGATTTCATAATGAATCTCTCTCTCTCTCTCTCTCTCTCTCTCTCTCTCTCTCTCTCACACACACACACACACACACACACACTAAATATACAATAAAAGGAAGCATAACACCTTTACTCAGGGGGCAGAGTGAACTCTGAAAGTTTTCCAGGCGGGGGGGGGGGAGAGACAGAATATAAGAACAAAATGAGAAACAAGGAAAAATAGTGTTGGCTGGCTGGCCGGCTTTCAGTTCCCTGACAGAAATGAGCACATTGTGGAGGAAACACAAAGTTGTTACACTATGTGGGTGTGATGAGGAGAGATTGTGAGTGAGTGTCCTGTCAGAACAAAGTTAGTCCCATAGTTGATGAAATTCATTATCCCAAAACTTCAGCAGAATATATCCCAAGTTTGCAAATGTGTGATCAGCTTGTGACAGGTTGGGCTGGAGATGCTGAGAACTGGGGAGCCCTCAATGCAAGAGCAGACACTCATTCCCATGAAGAGGGAGAGAGGGAGGGAGGGAGGGAGGGAGGGAGGGAGGGATCATTCATTCCTATACTCAAGTTTAAAGAAAGATGAGTGGCTATCTATGGAGAGACCACTCACAGATATGAAAAATCATTTCCTAAAAATCAAATTTCTCAGTCAGTATGCAACTGCTATGGTGCTTCTCCTAGATAGAGCAAAACACACAAACAAACTGATTCCTTGATCTAGAGCCACAGTGCACATGCTGTGGAAAAGGGGACATGGCCAACTTGAATCACAATATTCATCAGAGCATGAAAAGAGCGTAAAAAGGACACAGAGGAGAGATAATTGTGGTCCTTCCTTCCTCCCTCCCTCCCTCCCTCCCTCCCTCCTTCCCTCAGGAAGTGACTGACAGATGAGACTTTGTCCAAGCAGGTTCTGTCTGAAATACCAGACTTGAGTTTCCCCCTCTGTGGGTATTAGCTAATCAGTCCTCCCTTCTTTCTGTAGGAAGGTGGTGCATGTCTCTCAGAACTTACCTGGTTTCCTCTGCACCAGGTGAACCAGGGAAAAGCTTTCTAAGCCTTATTCAGACCCATAGAGGCTGCGCTGTGTGTGACTTCAGAGACCTCAGGGAGTATAGGGGTGGGTGGGTGCTTGATGCTTCAGACTCATGTCATTGAAGGACATAACATAGTCTGGATTCACAGAGATTCACAACACAGAGCCATTGTCACTTACTAACAGCTCAGGACACCCAGAGCTAACAAGAAATTGCAGTCTCAGCCGGGCTTTAATCACAGCACACACACAGATCTCTGTGAATTCAAAGATGGCCTGATTTACAGAGTGAGTTTTAGGACAGCCCAAGATACAAAAAGAAACCCTTTCTTGAAAAACAAAGCAAAACAGCAAAAGAAAGAAAGACAAGGAAAAAGAAAAAAATGGCAGTCTCTTTCCACTCTCTCCTCCATTGGCTCTTAAAGAGCTCTCAAGCTGAACTGGAGACCATGGTGTCACTCAAAACTGGGAAGCCAGAAACCTTAGGGGGGTCACAGGAGTCGGACTGACTGCAGCACTTGATGCCTCAACCCTGCTAATGGCTGTGATATAAGGCATGGTAAAATACGGGCTTTGGCAGAGCACTACTCCCCTTTCTCTATTATTATTGCTACACAACGAAAAGGACCGGGGGGGGGGGGTGATGATGTGCAGTCAGTGCTGGTATTGAAATCTCACTGACTCCTTCCGCACTCCTTGTCAATTCCCGACTTTGTCAAATCAACTATCGTGAATCTTTGATGTGGGTTGGCCCTTTAGGAACTCAGAGAAACAAGACAGACAGACCTGTTTCATCCCAGAAACCTCCCAGTTCCTGAGCCCTAGCCCTGGAAGTCTCAAAGCCATCACATCCAGAAATCTCTCTAGTCCCTGCTAGTGGTGAACTCACTTCGTCTTCCCCAGGACCACTAATTATTTCTCCATGTTTTCCTGTGAGATCTGAGGCCAGCTTTCTTCTTCCTCCCTCTGGCCTCTCCACGAACGATCTCCATTCTCTAGACAACATGTCTAGAACCGAATCTTATAGGCACCGAGAGAGTGTGTCTTGAGGGCAGTTGGCGTTTCTAGGACACGAGTGACATCACAAAATTCCGAGAGCTCTCTGGGATACCGTGGAATTTCCAGAGAAGGGACTGCTGATGTCGTGAGGCACGGCCTTTACCTCCTTGCTGATATTTCTCCCCGAACTGACCGACCGACCGACCGACCAACCGGAACCTGAGGTTTCCTTTCCAGGAGTCTCTCCTCCGACACAGAGGGAGCCATTCAGGATTTCCTCCTTCCAAAACCAGAAATTTCTCTCTGCTTCATTAATATCTTCTCACTACTTCCTGAACCCATGGGGAGTTAGTTAGTTGAACACTCACTTTTTTCATGAATGACCCTTCCTCCCTCTCCTGAACATCTCATATTACTGATTCATACTCAGTAAAACAGTAATATGAGAAATTAGGCCAGGAGGACATGGAAGATGAGGGTTGAGTCTTCTGAAGTGAACAAGCACTTAGGGAAGGCTAAACTTAAGGGAATTTGACTCTGAGTGGCAAGACATGAATAGCTGCTGCCAAGGCACAGATACAGGCACCAACTGGGCCCTCGGCATCCTCCTGCATCATCAGAGCTGTGTGGGAAACTCAGCCCAAAGGAGGGGCCGTGTTCAAAGGGAGAGGGCATTTTCGAGGACAGCACTGTTTTCTTTTTCTTCTTTCTTTCTTTCTTTCTTTCTTTTTTTTTTCGAGACAGGGTTGTTCTGTAGTTTTTTTTTTTTTTGGAGCCTGTCCTGGAACTAGCTCTTGTAGACCAGGCTGGTCTTGAACTCACATGCTTTCTTTTTTTTCTATTGGATATTTTTGACTTCTTTATCAAAGATCAGGTGTTCGAAGATGTGTGGATCGATATCCGGGTCTTCTATTCGGTTCCATTGGTCCTCCTGTCTGTTCTTATGCCAGGACCAGGCTGTTTTCAGAACTGTAGCTTACAGAGTGTTCTTGCAGGTGGGGCACAGAAGAGGTTAATTACGGTACCTTAGTTCTTCTGCTTTTCTAGCAGACCGGAGCCCAGCTGACAGGAATCCAGTAGAGATGGTGTCAAGGTTCACACTGACACTAACAGCTGTAACTTGAGCAGGATTTGTGATCCACATGAAATTTGCAATGAATTGCAGCAAATCTGTGACACTCTAACTTGCTCAGGCTCAGTATCTGAACATACAGATGTTTGCAATGATCACTGGCTTCAGGATTTTTTTTTTTTGTTGTTGTTGTTGTTTTGTTTTTCCACGAGACAGGGTTTCCCTGTAGCTGAAGTTTAACGGCCTGGTGTTTTTGTGACTTACTGCTTCAAAGAACTTCTCCATTTCTTTATCCCTAAGGGAAAATAAATATAATCACTAAATACATTTAAGTGTCTTTCAACCATTTTAGATCCCTCTGTTGAGAGTTCTCTGTTTAGGTCTGTACTCCATTTTTTAAAATTGGATTATTTGTTCTTTGGATGACCAATTTCTCGACTTCTTTGTGTATTTTGGAGATTAGTGAAGATCTTTTCCCATTCTGTAAGGCCGTCGTTTTGTCTTGTTGGCCATGTTCTTTGCTTTACAGAAGCTTTTCAGTTTCAGGAGGTCTCACTTATTAATTGTTTCTCTCAGTGTCTGTTTTTTTTTCTTTTTTTTTCTTTTTTCTTTCTTTTTTTTTCTTTTTTTTCTTTTTTTCTTTTTTTCTTTTTTTTCTTCTTCTTCTTTTCTTTTTTTTTCTTTTTTTTCTCTCTTTAGTTTTTTTCTTTGTTCTTTTTTTTTGTTTTGTTTTTCTTTTTTTTTTCTTTTTCTTTTTTTTCTTTTTCTCTCAGTGTCTGTGCTACTGGGGTTCTATTTAGCAAGCGTTCTCCTGTGCCAATGTGTTCAAGTGCATTTGATATTTTTATTTTTATATTCTTTTATTGTGGATGAAGTCAATTATTTGAACTCTCAAATATTTTTATTGTTATTATCTCTCTATTTGTTTGCTTATTTGTGGTTGTTCACCAACTTGACTATCTAGAAGAAGTAAAAGTCGTAACAAGGTTTCCGTAGGTGAACCTGCGGAAGGATCATTAACGTGAGAGAGCAGCGGCGGCGGCTCTGCCCGCCCGCTCGCCTGCCTCGCCCAAGTTCTCGCCGGGAGGCGCGCTCCCCCGGTCGCAAGTGTGTTGTGCGCACGGAAGTGTGCGTGCGCACGGGCGCGCGTGGCGGTCGTGAGAGAGAGGTCGAGAGAGGGGGAAGGGGGACGGGCGCCGGCTCGCCCGCCCTCCTCGCCCCGTCCGAGGACCCGTGTCTGGCTCTGCCGCTGGCGGCTCACGGCGGACGGCGGCTCTCTTCCCGCTCTCGCTCTCCTCCGTCCACTCCCGCTGCTTGCCTCACCGCACCACAGCGGCCCGCGGGTGTGTCCCCTCTTTCCCGGGCGCGCGCCTTTCCCTCTCCATCCCTCTTCCCGGGGGAGGATGGGCGAGGGTCTGGCGGCGCCCCGGGCCCCCTCTCGCCGCCGACGTACGCTTGCGCGCCGTGGCGCCGCGGCGCGCCTGTCGGGGAGGCGGCGGAGGTTGGGCGCACTTTTTTTCCCCCCTCTCCACCTCCTTCTCCAAAGGACCGGGGTAGACCAGTAGTCCCTCCCACCGGGCGGGAGGCCATTTTTTTCCCCCCGGGGATGCGGCGGGTCGACCAGATGTCCCGCTGGACTCTTTTTTTTTTTTTTTTTATGTATAATATATATTATATCTTCCTAGACCTGACGGGTCGACCAGTTGTCTCTGTGCACTTCCTTTTTTTTGACGGACTGGCAGCGGGTCGACCAGTTGTCCGATTAAATATTTGGCCTTAAAATGCTAAGTACCGGGGTCGACCAGTTGGCCTTGTGAACTTGGGTCGACCAGTTGTCTTTTTCCATGTCTTGATTGAATGATGTCATTCTTCAATGTGTTGGTGGTTAGTTTATCTCTTTTGTTCTCTATGCCAACACGCCCCACTCACCAAACACTTTTTTTTAAATTTATTTATTTACTTATTTTTATTTTACTTTTTTACTATTTATTTATTTATACATACATACATACATCCTGTCTATCTGTCCAGATGGGGCAGGGGTAGAAGGGGCTAGCTATGAGAGGAAGGTGCTCGGTGGGCATCCAGTTGTAAATAAGGCTGGGAATAAATAGCTGAATATTAATTCATTTGAGTAATATTAAAACTGTTCAAGTAGAAAACAATTGCTTTCTTTTTCTGTTTGCCCAGAGATCTGACTGACTGCAACTTGGAAAGAAGACGGCCCTGCTGGACAGAGACCTCCCTCCTGCTTTGGGTGGGTCGACCAGTTTACATGTTTATTTCCACGTTTTGTCTTTTATGGATTGAATGGATGTGTCTCTCTCTCTTTTTTTTTTTTTTTTGGTTTTTCGAGACAGGGTTTCTCTGTGGCTTTGGAGCCTGTCCTGGAACTAGCACTGTAGACCAGGCTGGTCTCGAACTCACAGAGATCCGCCTACCTCTGCCTCCCGAGTACTGGGATTAAAGGCGTGCGCCACCATCGCCCGGCTCTCATTTTTTTTTTCACGATTGCTTGCTTGCTTGCTTGCTTACTTACTTACTTACTTACTATCTGTTCAGCCCATCTCATTTACTTACTTCTTTAAAAAAAATGACCCACCTAGTTATTTACTTACTTACTTACTTACTTACTTGTTCATTCATTCCTTCACTTCCTTATCTTCTTTCATATATCTGTTTATTTATCTGCTGATTTAGCGTGACTCATTTACTTATTGAATGTTTCAATTATTATTTAGTTTTATTCATTTATTCATTCTTTATGTCTATTTTTATGTATGTATTTACTTACTTTCTTAATTTTTTTTTTACTTTTTAAAATTTACTTAATTTTTTTCTTTCTTTGGGAATGTAGATTCTTTCTTCCTTTCTTCCTTTCTTTCCTTCTTTCTGTCTCCTGACTGTCACTGGCTAAGAAAATGGTGGCCTCCATGTCACTGGTCAACATAGCAGCTCCTAAAATGGAATTTGATGAAGGGATACATAGATAGATAGATAAATAGATAGATAGATAGATAGATAGATAGATAGATAGATAGATAGATAGATAGATGGGATGCGCACACGCTCACACACACACACACACACACATATGCACGCACGTGCATGACATGTACAGTTGGGGGGCGATTCCAATGTTTTCAGAGGAAGGTGCTCGCTGGTAATAATAAATGTGCTGGTAAATAAGGCTGGAAATAGCTGAATATTAAATCATTAAAACTCTTCAAATAAATAAAAAGCAATTCCATTTCTCTCTCTCTCTCTTTCTCACCATATACCAGCACATCTGAACTGACTGCAACATACAAAAGAAGAAGAAACACGGAAAGAAGACATCCCTGCTGGACAGGATCTGAGATGAGAATAAATTCATCGAATGGCTGCCAACAGCATTTCATTGAGAAGAGATTCCACATTTTATGCTGTACAGTTACTTAGTTAGATAGATAGATAAAGAGAGGCCTGTGAACTGGGGTGGGCTGTGGCTTCTCAGGTCACCTCAGGTCAGGGAGGGGCTGAGGAGTGTCCCATTGGCCTTGACAATAGGCAGGAGTCAGAGGTTAATGTCAGGGCAGGGCCTGAGAGTTCCTCAAAGGGAATGAATGGAGACCCTTGCTTACCTAAGAAATGCCTGACCTTGGAAAAGGACTTGTGGAAAGCGGGCCCTTGAAACTGTGGTTTCACGTCTTACTAGAAAGCTCCCTCTTGGAAGGGAAAGTCATCGTGATATCTTACTCTTTTCCCAAGGATACCCTACCTACCCTTCTGATCATTCTTACTGAATTAAGTCTTCCACTGCAAATAAATAAATAAATAAATAATAAATGAAGTGGGTGAGTGAGTGAGTGAGTGAGTAAGTAAGTAAGTAAGTAAGTAAACAAGCAAATACGTGGATGGACAAATAAATACAAAGTTTGCTGTTGTTGACTGACTTTTGATTTCATAATGAATCTCTCTCTCTCTCTCTCTCTCTCACACACACACACACACACACACACACACACACTAAATATACAATAAAAGGAAGCATAACACCTTTACTCAGGGGGCAGAGTGAACTCTGAAAGTTTTCCAGGCGGGGGGGGGGAGAGACAGAATATAAGAACAAAATGAGAAACAAGGAAAAATAGTGTTGGCTGGCTGGCCGGCTTTCAGTTCCCTGACAGAAATGAGCACATTGTGGAGGAAACACAAAGTTGTTACACTATGTGGGTGTGATGAGGAGAGATTGTGAGTGAGTGTCCTGTCAGAACAAAGTTAGTCCCATAGTTGATGAAATTCATTATCCCAAAACTTCAGCAGAATATATCCCAAGTTTGCAAATGTGTGATCAGCTTGTGACAGGTTGGGCTGGAGATGCTGAGAACTGGGGAGCCCTCAATGCAAGAGCAGACACTCATTCCCATGAAGAGGGAGAGAGGGAGGGAGGGAGGGAGGGAGGGAGGGAGGGAGGGAGGGAGGGAGGGATCATTCATTCCTATACTCAAGTTTAAAGAAAGATGAGTGGCTATCTATGGAGAGACCACTCACAGATATGAAAAATCATTTCCTAAAAATCAAATTTCTCAGTCAGTATGCAACTGCTATGGTGCTTCTCCTAGATAGAGCAAAACACACAAACAAACTGATTCCTTGATCTAGAGCCACAGTGCACATGCTGTGGAAAAGGGGACATGGCCAACTTGAATCACAATATTCATCAGAGCATGAAAAGAGCGTAAAAAGGACACAGAGGAGAGATAATTGTGGTTCTTCCTTCCTCCCTCCCTCCCTCCCTCCCTCCCTCCCTCCCTCCTTCCCTCAGGAAGTGACTGACAGATGAGACTTTGTCCAAGCAGGTTCTGTCTGAAATACCAGACTTGAGTTTCCCCCTCTGTGGGTATTAGCTAATCAGTCCTCCCTTCTTTCTGTAGGAAGGTGGTGCATGTCTCTCAGAACTTACCTGGTTTCCTCTGCACCAGGTGAACCAGGGAAAAGCTTTCTAAGCCTTATTCAGACCCATAGAGGCTGCGCTGTGTGTGACTTCAGAGACCTCAGGGAGTATAGGGGTGGGTGGGTGCTTGATGCTTCAGACTCATGTCATTGAAGGACATAACATAGTCTGGATTCACAGAGATTCACAACACAGAGCCATTGTCACTTACTAACAGCTCAGGACACCCAGAGCTAACAAGAAATTGCAGTCTCAGCCGGGCTTTAATCACAGCACACACACAGATCTCTGTGAATTCAAAGATGGCCTGATTTACAGAGTGAGTTTTAGGACAGCCCAAGATACAAAAAGAAACCCTTTCTTGAAAAACAAAGCAAAACAGCAAAAGAAAGAAAGACAAGGAAAAAGAAAAAAATGGCAGTCTCTTTCCACTCTCTCCTCCATTGGCTCTTAAAGAGCTCTCAAGCTGAACTGGAGACCATGGTGTCACTCAAAACTGGGAAGCCAGAAACCTTAGGGGGGTCACAGGAGTCGGACTGACTGCAGCACTTGATGCCTCAACCCTGCTAATGGCTGTGATATAAGGCATGGTAAAATACGGGCTTTGGCAGAGCACTACTCCCCTTTCTCTATTATTATTGCTACACAACGAAAAGGACCGGGGGGGGGGTGATGATGTGCAGTCAGTGCTGGTATTGAAATCTCACTGACTCCTTCCGCACTCCTTGTCAATTCCCGACTTTGTCAAATCAACTATCGTGAATCTTTGATGTGGGTTGGCCCTTTAGGAACTCAGAGAAACAAGACAGACAGACCTGTTTCATCCCAGAAACCTCCCAGTTCCTGAGCCCTAGCCCTGGAAGTCTCAAAGCCATCACATCCAGAAATCTCTCTAGTCCCTGCTAGTGGTGAACTCACTTCGTCTTCCCCAGGACCACTAATTATTTCTCCATGTTTTCCTGTGAGATCTGAGGCCAGCTTTCTTCTTCCTCCCTCTGGCCTCTCCACGAACGATCTCCATTCTCTAGACAACATGTCTAGAACCGAATCTTATAGGCACCGAGAGAGTGTGTCTTGAGGGCAGTTGGCGTTTCTAGGACACGAGTGACATCACAAAATTCCGAGAGCTCTCTGGGATACCGTGGAATTTCCAGAGAAGGGACTGCTGATGTCGTGAGGCACGGCCTTTACCTCCTTGCTGATATTTCTCCCCGAACTGACCGACCGACCGACCGACCGACCAACCGGAACCTGAGGTTTCCTTTCCAGGAGTCTCTCCTCCGACACAGAGGGAGCCATTCAGGATTTCCTCCTTCCAAAACCAGAAATTTCTCTCTGCTTCATTAATATCTTCTCACTACTTCCTGAACCCATGGGGAGTTAGTTAGTTGAACACTCACTTTTTTCATGAATGACCCTTCCTCCCTCTCCTGAACATCTCATATTACTGATTCATACTCAGTAAAACAGTAATATGAGAAATTAGGCCAGGAGGACATGGAAGATGAGGGTTGAGTCTTCTGAAGTGAACAAGCACTTAGGGAAGGCTAAACTTAAGGGAATTTGACTCTGAGTGGCAAGACATGAATAGCTGCTGCCAAGGCACAGATACAGGCACCAACTGGGCCCTCGGCATCCTCCTGCATCATCAGAGCTGTGTGGGAAACTCAGCCCAAAGGAGGGGCCGTGTTCAAAGGGAGAGGGCATTTTCGAGGACAGCACTGTTTTCTTTTTCTTCTTTCTTTCTTTCTTTCTTTCTTTCTTTCTTTCTTTCTTTTTTTTTTTCGAGACAGGGTTGTTCTGTAGTTTTTTTTTTTTTTTTTGGAGCCTGTCCTGGAACTAGCTCTTGTAGACCAGGCTGGTCTTGAACTCACATGCTTTCTTTTTTTTCTATTGGATATTTTTGACTTCTTTATCAAAGATCAGGTGTTCGAAGATGTGTGGATCGATATCCGGGTCTTCTATTCGGTTCCATTGGTCCTCCTGTCTGTTCTTATGCCAGGACCAGGCTGTTTTCAGAACTGTAGCTTACAGAGTGTTCTTGCAGGTGGGGCACAGAAGAGGTTAATTACGGTACCTTAGTTCTTCTGCTTTTCTAGCAGACCGGAGCCCAGCTGACAGGAATCCAGTACAGATGGTGTCAAGGTTCACACTGACACTAACAGCTGTAACTTGAGCAGGATTTGTGATCCACATGAAATTTGCAATGAATTGCAGCAAATCTGTGACACTCTAACTTGCTCAGGCTCAGTATCTGAACATACAGATGTTTGCAATGATCACTGGCTTCAGGATTTTTTTTTTTGTTGTTGTTGTTGTTTTGTTTTTCCACGAGACAGGGTTTCCCTGTAGCTGAAGTTTAACGGCCTGGTGTTTTTGTGACTTACTGCTTCAAAGAACTTCTCCATTTCTTTATCCCTAAGGGAAAATAAATATAATCACTAAATACATTTAAGTGTCTTTCAACCATTTTAGATCCCTCTGTTGAGAGTTCTCTGTTTAGGTCTGTACTCCATTTTTTAAAATTGGATTATTTGTTCTTTGGATGACCAATTTCTCGACTTCTTTGTGTATTTTGGAGATTAGTGAAGATCTTTTCCCATTCTGTAAGGCCGTCGTTTTGTCTTGTTGGCCATGTTCTTTGCTTTACAGAAGCTTTTCAGTTTCAGGAGGTCTCACTTATTAATTGTTTCTCTCAGTGTCTGTTTTTTTTTCTTTTTTTTTTCTTTTTTCTTTCTTTTTTTTCTTTTTTTCTTTTTTTTTTCTTCTTCTTCTTTTCTTTTTTTTCTTTTTTTTCTCTCTTTAGTTTATTTCTTTGTTCTTTTTTTTTTGTTTTGTTTTTCTTTTTTTTTTCTTTTTTCTTTTTTTTCTTTTTCTCTCAGTGTCTGTGCTACTGGGGTTCTATTTAGCAAGCGTTCTCCTGTGCCAATGTGTTCAAGTGCATTTGATATTTTTATTTTTATATTCTTTTATTGTGGATGAAGTCAATTATTTGAACTCTCAAATATTTTTATTGTTATTATCTCTCTATTTGTTTGCTTATTTGTGGTTGTTCACCAACTTGACTATCTAGAGGAAGTAAAAGTCGTAACAAGGTTTCCGTAGGTGAACCTGCGGAAGGATCATTAACGTGAGAGAGCAGCGGCGGCGGCTCTGCCCGCCCGCTCGCCTGCCTCGCCCGAGTTCTCGCCGGGAGGCGCGCTCCCCGGGTCGCACGTGTGTTGTGCGCACGGAAGTGTGCGTGCGCACGGGCGCGCGTGGCGGTCGTGAGAGAGAGGTCGAGAGACGGGGAAGGGGGACGGGCGCCGGCTCGCCCGCCCTCCTCGCCCCGTCCGAGGACCCGTGTCTGGCTCTGCCGCTGGCGGCTCACGGCGGACGGCGGCTCTCTTCCCGCTCTCGCTCTCCTCCGTCCACTCCCGCTGCTTGCCTCACCGCACCGCAGCGGCCCGCGGGTGTGTCCCCTCTTTCCCGGGCGCGCGCCTTTCCCTCTCCATCCCTCTTCCCGGGGGAGGATGGGCGAGGGTCTGGCAGCGCCCCGGGCCCCCTCTCGCCGCCGACCTCCGCTCGCGCGCCGTGGCGCCACGGCGCGCCTGTCGGGGAGGCGGCGGAGGTTGGGCGCACTTTTTTTCCCCCCTCTCCACCTCCTTCTCCAAAGGACCGGGGTAGACCAGTAGGCCCTCCCACCAGGCGGGAGGCCATTTTTTTCCCCCGGGGATGCGGCGGGTCGACCAGATGTCCCGCTGGACTCTTTTTTTTTTTTTTTTTTTTTTTTTTTTTTTTTTTTAATGTATAATATATATTATATCTTCCTAGACCTGACGGGTCGACCAGTTGTCTCTGTGCACTTCCTTTTTTTTGACGGACTGGCAGCGGGTCGACCAGTTGTCCGATTAAAAATTTGGCCTTAAAATGCTAAGTACCGGGGTCGACCAGTTGGCCTTGTGAACTTGGGTCGACCAGTTGTCTTTTTCCATGTCTTGATTGAATGATGTCATTCTTCAATGTGTTGGTGGTTAGTTTATCTCTTTTGTTCTCTATGCCAACACGCCCCACTCACCAAACACTTTTTTTTAAATTTATTTATTTACTTATTTTTATTTTACTTTTTTATTATTTATTTATTTATACATACATACATACATCCTGTCTATCTGTCCAGATGGGGCAGGGGTAGAAGGGGCTAGCTATGAGAGGAAGGTGCTCGGTGGGCATCCAGTTGTAAATAAGGCTGGGAATAAATAGCTGAATATTAATTCATTTGAGTAATATTAAAACTGTTCAAGTAGAAAACAATTGCTTTCTTTTTCTGTTTGCCCAGAGATCTGACTGACTGCAACTTGGAAAGAAGACGGCCCTGCTGGACAGAGACCTCCCTCCTGCTTTGGGTGGGTCGACCAGTTTACATGTTTATTTCCACGTTTTGTCTTTTATGGATTGAATGGATGTGTCTCTCTCTCTCTTTTTTTTTTTTTTTTGGTTTTTCGAGACAGGGTTTCTCTGTGGCTTTGGAGCCTGTCCTGGAACTAGCACTGTAGACCAGGCTGGTCTCGAACTCACAGAGATCCGCCTACCTCTGCCTCCCGAGTACTGGGATTAAAGGCGTGCGCCACCATCGCCCGGCTCTCATTTTTTTTTTCACGATTGCTTGCTTGCTTGCTTGCTTACTTACTTACTTACTTACTATCTGTTCAGCCCATCTCATTTACTTACTTCTTTAAAAAAAATGACCCACCTAGTTATTTACTTACTTACTTACTTACTTACTTGTTCATTCATTCCTTCACTTCCTTATCTTCTTTCATATATCTGTTTATTTATCTGCTGATTTAGCGTGACTCATTTACTTATTGAATGTTTCAATTATTATTTAGTTTTATTCATTTATTCATTCTTTATGTCTATTTTTATGTATGTATTTACTTACTTTCTTAATTTTTTTTTTACTTTTTAAAATTTACTTAATTTTTTTCTTTCTTTGGGAATGTAGATTCTTTCTTCCTTTCTTCCTTTCTTTCCTTCTTTCTGTCTCCTGACTGTCACTGGCTAAGAAAATGGTGGCCTCCATGTCACTGGTCAACATAGCAGCTCCTAAAATGGAATTTGATGAAGGGATACATAGATAGATAGATAAATAGATAGATAGATAGATAGATAGATAGATAGATAGATGGGATGCGCACACGCTCACACACACACACACACACACACACACATATGCACGCACGTGCATGACATGTACAGATGGGGGGCGATTCCAATGTTTTCAGAGGAAGGTGCTCGCTGGTAATAATAAATGTGCTGGTAAATAAGGCTGGAAATAGCTGAATATTAAATCATTAAAACTCTTCAAATAAATAAAAAGCAATTCCATTTCTCTCTCTCTCTCTTTCTCACCATATACCAGCACATCTGAACTGACTGCAACATACAAAAGAAGAAGAAACACGGAAAGAAGACATCCCTGCTGGACAGGATCTGAGATGAGAATAAATTCATCGAATGGCTGCCAACAGCATTTCATTGAGAAGAGATTCCACATTTTATGCTGTACAGTTACTTAGTTAGATAGATAGATAAAGAGAGGCCTGTGAACTGGGGTGGGCTGTGGCTTCTCAGGTCACCTCAGGTCAGGGAGGGGCTGAGGAGTGTCCCATTGGCCTTGACAATAGGCAGGAGTCAGAGGTTAATGTCAGGGCAGGGCCTGAGAGTTCCTCAAAGGGAATGAATGGAGACCCTTGCTTACCTAAGAAATGCCTGACCTTGGAAAAGGACTTGTGGAAAGCGGGCCCTTGAAACTGTGGTTTCACGTCTTACTAGAAAGCTCCCTCTTGGAAGGGAAAGTCATCGTGATATCTTACTCTTTTCCCAAGGATACCCTACCTACCCTTCTGATCATTCTTACTGAATTAAGTCTTCCACTGCAAATAAATAAATAAATAAATAATAAATGAAGTGGGTGAGTGAGTGAGTGAGTGAGTAAGTAAGTAAGTAAGTAAGTAAACAAGCAAATACGTGGATGGACAAATAAATACAAAGTTTGCTGTTGTTGACTGACTTTTGATTTCATAATGAATCTCTCTCTCTCTCTCTCTCTCTCTCTCTCACACACACACACACACACACACACACACTAAATATACAATAAAAGGAAGCATAACACCTTTACTCAGGGGGCAGAGTGAACTCTGAAAGTTTTCCAGGCGGGGGGGGGGGAGAGACAGAATATAAGAACAAAATGAGAAACAAGGAAAAATAGTGTTGGCTGGCTGGCCGGCTTTCAGTTCCCTGACAGAAATGAGCACATTGTGGAGGAAACACAAAGTTGTTACACTATGTGGGTGTGATGAGGAGAGATTGTGAGTGAGTGTCCTGTCAGAACAAAGTTAGTCCCATAGTTGATGAAATTCATTATCCCAAAACTTCAGCAGAATATATCCCAAGTTTGCAAATGTGTGATCAGCTTGTGACAGGTTGGGCTGGAGATGCTGAGAACTGGGGAGCCCTCAATGCAAGAGCAGACACTCATTCCCATGAAGAGGGAGAGAGGGAGGGAGGGAGGGAGGGAGGGATCATTCATTCCTATACTCAAGTTTAAAGAAAGATGAGTGGCTATCTATGGAGAGACCACTCACAGATATGAAAAATCATTTCCTAAAAATCAAATTTCTCAGTCAGTATGCAACTGCTATGGTGCTTCTCCTAGATAGAGCAAAACACACAAACAAACTGATTCCTTGATCTAGAGCCACAGTGCACATGCTGTGGAAAAGGGGACATGGCCAACTTGAATCACAATATTCATCAGAGCATGAAAAGAGCGTAAAAAGGACACAGAGGAGAGATAATTGTGGTCCTTCCTTCCTCCCTCCCTCCCTCCCTCCCTCCTTCCCTCAGGAAGTGACTGACAGATGAGACTTTGTCCAAGCAGGTTCTGTCTGAAATACCAGACTTGAGTTTCCCCCTCTGTGGGTATTAGCTAATCAGTCCTCCCTTCTTTCTGTAGGAAGGTGGTGCATGTCTCTCAGAACTTACCTGGTTTCCTCTGCACCAGGTGAACCAGGGAAAAGCTTTCTAAGCCTTATTCAGACCCATAGAGGCTGCGCTGTGTGTGACTTCAGAGACCTCAGGGAGTATAGGGGTGGGTGGGTGCTTGATGCTTCAGACTCATGTCATTGAAGGACATAACATAGTCTGGATTCACAGAGATTCACAACACAGAGCCATTGTCACTTACTAACAGCTCAGGACACCCAGAGCTAACAAGAAATTGCAGTCTCAGCCGGGCTTTAATCACAGCACACACACAGATCTCTGTGAATTCAAAGATGGCCTGATTTACAGAGTGAGTTTTAGGACAGCCCAAGATACAAAAAGAAACCCTTTCTTGAAAAACAAAGCAAAACAGCAAAAGAAAGAAAGACAAGGAAAAAGAAAAAAATGGCAGTCTCTTTCCACTCTCTCCTCCATTGGCTCTTAAAGAGCTCTCAAGCTGAACTGGAGACCATGGTGTCACTCAAAACTGGGAAGCCAGAAACCTTAGGGGGGTCACAGGAGTCGGACTGACTGCAGCACTTGATGCCTCAACCCTGCTAATGGCTGTGATATAAGGCATGGTAAAATACGGGCTTTGGCAGAGCACTACTCCCCTTTCTCTATTATTATTGCTACACAACGAAAAGGACCGGGGCGGGGGGGTGATGATGTGCAGTCAGTGCTGGTATTGAAATCTCACTGACTCCTTCCGCACTCCTTGTCAATTCCCGACTTTGTCAAATCAACTATCGTGAATCTTTGATGTGGGTTGGCCCTTTAGGAACTCAGAGAAACAAGACAGACAGACCTGTTTCATCCCAGAAACCTCCCAGTTCCTGAGCCCTAGCCCTGGAAGTCTCAAAGCCATCACATCCAGAAATCTCTCTAGTCCCTGCTAGTGGTGAACTCACTTCGTCTTCCCCAGGACCACTAATTATTTCTCCATGTTTTCCTGTGAGATCTGAGGCCAGCTTTCTTCTTCCTCCCTCTGGCCTCTCCACGAACGATCTCCATTCTCTAGACAACATGTCTAGAACCGAGTCTTATAGGCACCGAGAGAGTGTGTCTTGAGGGCAGTTGGCGTTTCTAGGACACGAGTGACATCACAAAATTCCGAGAGCTCTCTGGGATACCGTGGAATTTCCAGAGAAGGGACTGCTGATGTTGTGAGGCACGGCCTTTACCTCCTTGCTGATATTTCTCCCCGAACTGACCGACCGACCGACCGACCGACCGACCAACCGGAACCTGAGGTTTCCTTTCCAGGAGTCTCTCCTCCGACACAGAGGGAGCCATTCAGGATTTCCTCCTTCCAAAACCAGAAATTTCTCTCTGCTTCATTAATATCTTCTCACTACTTCCTGAACCCATGGGGAGTTAGTTAGTTGAACACTCACTTTTTTCATGAATGACCCTTCCTCCCTCTCCTGAACATCTCATATTACTGATTCATACTCAGTAAAACAGTAATATGAGAAATTAGGCCAGGAGGACATGGAAGATGAGGGTTGAGTCTTCTGAAGTGAACAAGCACTTAGGGAAGGCTAAACTTAAGGGAATTTGACTCTGAGTGGCAAGACATGAATAGCTGCTGCCAAGGCACAGATACAGGCACCAACTGGGCCCTCGGCATCCTCCTGCATCATCAGAGCTGTGTGGGAAACTCAGCCCAAAGGAGGGGCCGTGTTCAAAGGGAGAGGGCATTTTCGAGGACAGCACTGTTTTCTTTTTCTTCTTTCTTTCTTTTTTTTTTTCGAGACAGGGTTGTTCTGTAGTTTTTTTTTTTTTGGAGCCTGTCCTGGAACTAGATCTTGTAGACCAGGCTGGTCTTGAACTCACATGCTTTCTTTTTTTTTTGAATTCTCTGTGAATTCAAAGATGGCCTGATTTACAGAGTGAGTTTTAGGACAGCCCAAGATACAAAAAGAAACCCTTTCTTGAAAAACAAAGCAAAACAGCAAAAGAAAGAATGACAAGGAAAAAGAAAAAAATGGCAGTCTCTTTCCACTCTCTCCTCCATTGGTTCTTAAAGAGCTCTCAAGCTGAACTGGAGACCATGGTGTCACTCAAAACTGGGAAGCCAGAAACCTTAGGGGGGTCACAGGAGTCGGACTGACTGCAGCACTTGATGCCTCAACCCTGCTAATGGCTGTGATATAAGGCATGGTAAAATACGGGCTTTGGCAGAGCACTACTCCCCTTTCTCTATTATTATTGCTACACAATGAAAAGGACCGGGGGGGGTGATGATGTGCAGTCAGTGCTGGTATTGAAATCTCACTGACTCCTTCCGCACTCCTTGTCAATTCCCGACTTTGTCAAATCAACTATCGTGAATCTTTGATGTGGGTTGGCCCTTTAGGAACTCAGAGAAACAAGACAGACAGACCTGTTTCATCCCAGAAACCTCCCAGTTCCTGAGCCCTAGCCCTGGAAGTCTCAAAGCCATCACATCCAGAAATCTCTCTAGTCCCTGCTAGTGGTGAACTCACTTCGTCTTCCCCAGGACCACTAATTATTTCTCCATGTTTTCCTGTGAGATCTGAGGCCAGCTTTCTTCTTCCTCCCTCTGGCCTCTCCACGAACGATCTCCATTCTCTAGACAACATGTCTAGAACCGAGTCTTATAGGCACCGAGAGAGTGTGTCTTGAGGGCAGTTGGCGTTTCTAGGACACGAGTGACATCACAAAATTCCGAGAGCTCTCTGGGATACCGTGGAATTTCCAGAGAAGGGACTGCTGATGTCGTGAGGCACGGCCTTTACCTCCTTGCTGATATTTCTCCCCGAACTGACCGACCGACCGACCGACCGACCGACCAACCGGAACCTGAGGTTTCCTTTCCAGGAGTCTCTCCTCCGACACAGAGGGAGCCATTCAGGATTTCCTCCTTCCAAAACCAGAAATTTCTCTCTGCTTCATTAATATCTTCTCACTACTTCCTGAACCCATGGGGAGTTAGTTAGTTGAACACTCACTTTTTTCATGAATGACCCTTCCTCCCTCTCCTGAACATCTCATATTACTGATTCATACTCAGTAAAACAGTAATATGAGAAATTAGGCCAGGAGGACATGGAAGATGAGGGTTGAGTCTTCTGAAGTGAACAAGCACTTAGGGAAGGCTAAACTTAAGGGAATTTGACTCTGAGTGGCAAGACATGAATAGCTGCTGCCAAGGCACAGATACAGGCACCAACTGGGCCCTCGGCATCCTCCTGCATCATCAGAGCTGTGTGGGAAACTCAGCCCAAAGGAGGGGCCGTGTTCAAAGGGAGAGGGCATTTTCGAGGACAGCACTGTTTTCTTTTTCTTCTTTCTTTCTTTCTTTCTTTCTTTCTTTCTTTCTTTCTTTTTTTTTTTTCGAGACAGGGTTGTTCTGTAGTTTTTTTTTTTTTTTGGAGCCTGTCCTGGAACTAGCTCTTGTAGACCAGGCTGGTCTTGAACTCACATGCTTTCTTTTTTTTTCTATTGGATATTTTTGACTTCTTTATCAAAGATCAGGTGTTCGAAGATGTGTGGATCGATATCCGGGTCTTCTATTCGGTTCCATTGGTCCTCCTGTCTGTTCTTATGCCAGGACCAGGCTGTTTTCAGAACTGTAGCTTACAGAGTGTTCTTGCAGGTAGGGCACAGAAGAGGTTAATTACGGTACCTTAGTTCTTCTGCTTTTCTAGCAGACCGGAGCCCAGCTGACAGGAATCCAGTAGAGATGGTGTCAAGGTTCACACTGACACTAACAGCTGTAACTTGAGCAGGATTTGTGATCCACATGAAATTTGCAATGAATTGCAGCAAATCTGTGACACTCTAACTTGCTCTGGCTCAGTATCTGAACATACAGATGTTTGCAATGATCACTGGCTTCAGGATTTTTTTTTTTGTTGTTGTTGTTGTTTTGTTTTTCCACGAGACAGGGTTTCCCTGTAGCTGAAGTTTAACGGCCTGGTGTTTTTGTGACTTACTGCTTCAAAGAACTTCTCCATTTCTTTATCCCTAAGGGAAAAGAAATATAATCACTAAATACATTTAAGTGTCTTTCAACCATTTTAGATCCCTCTGTTGAGAGTTCTCTGTTTAGGTCTGTACTCCATTTTTTAAAATTGGATTATTTGTTCTTTGGATGACCAATTTCTCGACTTCTTTGTGTATTTTGGAGATTAGTGAAGATCTTTTCCCATTCTGTAAGGCCGTCGTTTTGTCTTGTTGGCCATGTTCTTTGCTTTACAGAAGCTTTTCAGTTTCAGGAGGTCTCACTTATTAATTGTTTCTCTCAGTGTCTGTTTTTTTTTTCTTTTTTTCTTTTTCCATCTTTTTTTTTTCTTTTTTTTCTTTTTTTCTTTTTTTCTTTTTTTTCTTCTTCTTCTTTTCTTTTTTTTTCTTTTTTTTCTCTCTTTAGTTTTTTTCTTTGTTCTTTTTTTTTGTTTTGTTTTTCTTTTTTTTTTCTTTTTTCTTTTTTTTCTTTTTCTCTCAGTGTCTGTGCTACTGGGGTTCTATTTAGCAAGCGTTCTCCTGTGCCAATGTGTTCAAGTGCATTTGATATTTTTATTTTTATATTCTATTATTGTGGATGAAGTCAATTATTTGAACTCTCAAATATTTTTATTGTTATTATCTCTCTATTTGTTTGCTTATTTGTGGTTGTTCACCAACTTGACTATCTAGAGGAAGTAAAAGTCGTAACAAGGTTTCCGTAGGTGAACCTGCGGAAGGATCATTAACGTGAGAGAGCAGCGGCGGCGGCTCTGCCCGCCCGCTCGCCTGCCTCGCCCGAGTTCTCGCCGGGAGGAGCGCTCCCCGGGTCGCACGTGTGTTGTGCGCACGGAAGTGTGCGTGCGCACGGGCCCGCGTGGCGGTCGTGAGAGAGAGGTCGAGAGAGGGGGAAGGGGGACGGGCGCCGGCTCGCCCGCCCTCCTCGCCCCGTCCGAGGACCCGTGTCTGGCTCTGCCGCTGGCGGCTCACGGCGGACGGCGGCTCTCTTCCCGCTCTCGCTCTCCTCCGTCCACTCCCGCTGCTTGCCTCACCGCACCGCAGTGGCCCGCGGGTGTGTCCCCTCTTTCCCGGGCGCGCGCCTTTCCCTCTCCATCCCTCTTCCCGGGGGAGGATGGGCGAGGGTCTGGCGGCGCCCCGGGCCCCCTCTCGCCGCCGACCTCCGCTCGCGCGCCGTGGCGCCGCGGCGCGCCTGTCGGGGAGGCGGCGGAGGTTGGGCGCACTTTTTTTTCCCCCCTCTCCACCTCCTTCTCCAAAGGACCGGGGTAGACCAGTAGTCCCTCCCACCGGGCGGGAGGCCATTTTTTTTCCCCGGGGATGTGGCGGGTCGACCAGATGTCCCGCTGGACTCTTTTTTTTTTTTTTTTTTTTAATGTATAATATATATTATATCTTCCTAGACCTGACGGGTCGACCAGTTGTCTCTGTGCACTTCCTTTTTTTTTGACGGACTGGAAGCGGGTCGACCAGTTGTCCGATTAAATATTTGGCCTTAAAATGCTAAGTACCGGGGTCGACCAGTTGGCCTTGTGAACTTGGGTCGACCAGTTGTCTTTTTCCATGTCTTGATTGAATGATGTCATTCTTCAATGTGTTGGTGGTTAGTTTATCTCTTTTGTTCTCTATGCCAACACGCCCCACTCACCAAACACTTTTTTTTTAATTTATTTATTTACTTATTTTTATTTTACTTTTTTATTATTTATTTATTTATTTATACATACATACATACATCCTGTCTATCTGTCCAGATGGGGCAGGGGTAGAAGGGGCTAGCTATGAGAGGAAGGTGCTCGGTGGGCATCCAGTTGTAAATAAGGCTGGGAATAAATAGCTGAATATTAATTCATTTGAGTAATATTAAAACTGTTCAAGTAGAAAACAATTGCTTTCTTTTTCTGTTTGCCCAGAGATCTGACTGACTGCAACTTGGAAAGAAGACGGCCCTGCTGGACAGAGACCTCCCTCCTGCTTTGGGTGGGTCGACCAGTTTACATGTTTATTTCCACGTTTTGTCTTTTATGGATTGAATGGATGTGTCTCTCTCTTTTTTTTTTTTTTTTGGTTTTTCGAGACAGGGTTTCTCTGTGGCTTTGGAGCCTGTCCTGGAACTAGCACTGTAGACCAGGCTGGTCTCGAACTCACAGAGATCCGCCTACCTCTGCCTCCCGAGTACTGGGATTAAAGGCGTGCGCCACCATCGCCCGGCTCTCATTTTTTTTTTCACGATTGCTTGCTTGCTTGCTTGCTTACTTACTTACTTACTTACTATCTGTTCAGCCCATCTCATTTACTTACTTCTTTAAAAAAAATGACCCACCTAGTTATTTACTTACTTACTTACTTACTTACTTGTTCATTCATTCCTTCACTTCCTTATCTTCTTTCATATATCTGTTTATTTATCTGCTGATTTAGCGTGACTCATTTACTTATTGAATGTTTCAATTATTATTTAGTTTTATTCATTTATTCATTCTTTATGTCTATTTTTATGTATGTATTTACTTACTTTCTTAATTTTTTTTTTACTTTTTAAAATTTACTTAATTTTTTCTTTCTTTGGGAATGTAGATTCTTTCTTCCTTTCTTCCTTTCTTTCCTTCTTTCTGTCTCCTGACTGTCACTGGCTAAGAAAATGGTGGCCTCCATGTCACTGGTCAGCATAGCAGCTCCTAAAATGGAATTTGATGAAGGGATACATAGATAGATAGATAGATAGATAGATAGATAGATAGATAGATAGATAGATAGATAGATGGGATGCGCACACGCTCACACACACACACACACACACACACACACACATATGCACGCACGTGCATGACATGTACAGATGGGGGGCGATTCCAATGTTTTCAGAGGAAGGTGCTCGCTGGTAATAATAAATGTGCTGGTAAATAAGGCTGGAAATAGCTGAATATTAAATCATTAAAACTCTTCAAATAAATAAAAAGCAATTCCATTTCTCTCTCTCTCTCTTTCTCACCATATACCAGCACATCTGAACTGACTGCAACATACAAAAGAAGAAGAAACACGGAAAGAAGACATCCCTGCTGGACAGGATCTGAGATGAGAATAAATTCATCGAATGGCTGCCAACAGCATTTCATTGAGAAGAGATTCCACATTTTATGCTGTACAGTTACTTAGTTAGATAGATAGATAAAGAGAGGCCTGTGAACTGGGGTGGGCTGTGGCTTCTCAGGTCACCTCAGGTCAGGGAGGGGCTGAGGAGTGTCCCATTGGCCTTGACAATAGGCAGGAGTCAGAGGTTAATGTCAGGGCAGGGCCTGAGAGTTCCTCAAAGGGAATGAATGGAGACCCTTGCTTACCTAAGAAATGCCTGACCTTGGAAAAGGACTTGTGGAAAGCGGGCCCTTGAAACTGTGGTTTCACGTCTTACTAGAAAGCTCCCTCTTGGAAGGGAAAGTCATCGTGATATCTTACTCTTTTCCCAAGGATACCCTACCTACCCTTCTGATCATTCTTACTGAATTAAGTCTTCCACTGCAAATAAATAAATAAATAAATAAATAATAAATGAAGTGGGTGAGTGAGTGAGTGAGTGAGTAAGTAAGTAAGTAAGTAAGTAAACAAGCAAATACGTGGATGGACAAATAAATACAAAGTTTGCTGTTGTTGACTGACTTTTGATTTCATAATGAATCTCTCTCTCTCTCTCTCTCACACACACACACACACACACACACACACACACACACTAAATATACAATAAAAGGAAGCATAACACCTTTACTCAGGGGGCAGAGTGAACTCTGAAAGTTTTCCAGGCGGGGGGGGGGGAGAGACAGAATATAAGAACAAAATGAGAAACAAGGAAAAATAGTGTTGGCTGGCTGGCCGGCTTTCAGTTCCCTGACAGAAATGAGCACATTGTGGAGGAAACACAAAGTTGTTACACTATGTGGGTGTGATGAGGAGAGATTGTGAGTGAGTGTCCTGTCAGAACAAAGTTAGTCCCATAGTTGATGAAATTCATTATCCCAAAACTTCAGCAGAATATATCCCAAGTTTGCAAATGTGTGATCAGCTTGTGACAGGTTGGGCTGGAGATGCTGAGAACTGGGGAGCCCTCAATGCAAGAGCAGACACTCATTCCCATGAAGAGGGAGAGAGGGAGGGAGGGAGGGAGGGAGGGATCATTCATTCCTATACTCAAGTTTAAAGAAAGATGAGTGGCTATCTATGGAGAGACCACTCACAGATATGAAAAATCATTTCCTAAAAATCAAATTTCTCAGTCAGTATGCAACTGCTATGGTGCTTCTCCTAGATAGAGCAAAACACACAAACAAACTGATTCCTTGATCTAGAGCCACAGTGCACATGCTGTGGAAAAGGGGACATGGCCAACTTGAATCACAATATTCATCAGAGCATGAAAAGAGCGTAAAAAGGACACAGAGGAGAGATAATTGTGGTCCTTCCTTCCTCCCTCCCTCCCTCCCTCCCTCCCTCCTTCCCTCAGGAAGTGACTGACAGATGAGACTTTGTCCAAGCAGGTTCTGTCTGAAATACCAGACTTGAGTTTCCCCCTCTGTGGGTATTAGCTAATCAGTCCTCCCTTCTTTCTGTAGGAAGGTGGTGCATGTCTCTCAGAACTTACCTGGTTTCCTCTGCACCAGGTGAACCAGGGAAAAGCTTTCTAAGCCTTATTCAGACCCATAGAGGCTGCGCTGTGTGTGACTTCAGAGACCTCAGGGAGTATAGGGGTGGGTGGGTGCTTGATGCTTCAGACTCATGTCATTGAAGGACATAACATAGTCTGGATTCACAGAGATTCACAACACAGAGCCATTGTCACTTACTAACAGCTCAGGACACCCAGAGCTAACAAGAAATTGCAGTCTCAGCCGGGCTTTAATCACAGCACACACACACAGATCTCTGTGAATTCAAAGATGGCCTGATTTACAGAGTGAGTTTTAGGACAGCCCAAGATACAAAAAGAAACCCTTTCTTGAAAAACAAAGCAAAACAGCAAAAGAAAGAAAGACAAGGAAAAAGAAAAAAATGGCAGTCTCTTTCCACTCTCTCCTCCATTGGCTCTTAAAGAGCTCTCAAGCTGAACTGGAGACCATGGTGTCACTCAAAACTGGGAAGCCAGAAACCTTAGGGGGGTCACAGGAGTCGGACTGACTGCAGCACTTGATGCCTCAACCCTGCTAATGGCTGTGATATAAGGCATGGTAAAATACGGGCTTTGGCAGAGCACTACTCCCCTTTCTCTATTATTATTGCTACACAACGAAAAGGACCGGGGGGGGGTGATGATGTGCAGTCAGTGCTGGTATTGAAATCTCACTGACTCCTTCCGCACTCCTTGTCAATTCCCGACTTTGTCAAATCAACTATCGTGAATCTTTGATGTGGGTTGGCCCTTTAGGAACTCAGAGAAACAAGACAGACAGACCTGTGTCATCCCAGAAACCTCCCAGTTCCTGAGCCCTAGCCCTGGAAGTCTCAAAGCCATCACATCCAGAAATCTCTCTAGTCCCTGCTAGTGGTGAACTCACTTCGTCTTCCCCAGGACCACTAATTATTTCTCCATGTTTTCCTGTGAGATCTGAGGCCAGCTTTCTTCTTCCTCCCTCTGGCCTCTCCACGAACGATCTCCATTCTCTAGACAACATGTCTAGAACCGAATCTTATAGGCACCGAGAGAGTGTGTCTTGAGGGCAGTTGGCGTTTCTAGGACACGAGTGACATCACAAAATTCCGAGAGCTCTCTGGGATACCGTGGAATTTCCAGAGAAGGGACTGCTGATGTCGTGAGGCACGGCCTTTACCTCCTTGCTGATATTTCTCCCCGAACTGACCGACCGACCGACCGACCGACCAACCGGAACCTGAGGTTTCCTTTCCAGGAGTCTCTCCTCCGACACAGAGGGAGCCATTCAGGATTTCCTCCTTCCAAAACCAGAAATTTCTCTCTGCTTCATTAATATCTTCTCACTACTTCCTGAACCCATGGGGAGTTAGTTAGTTGAACACTCACTTTTTTCATGAATGACCCTTCCTCCCTCTCCTGAACATCTCATATTACTGATTCATACTCAGTAAAACAGTAATATGAGAAATTAGGCCAGGAGGACATGGAAGATGAGGGTTGAGTCTTCTGAAGTGAACAAGCACTTAGGGAAGGCTAAACTTAAGGGAATTTGACTCTGAGTGGCAAGACATGAATAGCTGCTGCCAAGGCACAGATACAGGCACCAACTGGGCCCTCGGCATCCTCCTGCATCATCAGAGCTGTGTGGGAAACTCAGCCCAAAGGAGGGGCCGTGTTCAAAGGGAGAGGGCATTTTCGAGGACAGCACTGTTTTCTTTTTCTTCTTTCTTTCTTTCTTTCTTTCTTTTTTTTTTTCGAGACAGGGTTGTTCTGTAGTTTTTTTTTTTTTGGAGCCTGTCCTGGAACTAGCTCTTGTAGACCAGGCTGGTCTTGAACTCACATGCTTTCTTTTTTTTTCTATTGGATATTTTTGACTTCTTTATCAAAGATCAGGTGTTCGAAGATGTGTGGATCGATATCCGGGTCTTCTATTCGGTTCCATTGGTCCTCCTGTCTGTTCTTATGCCAGGACCAGGCTGTTTTCAGAACTGTAGCTTACAGAGTGTTCTTGCAGGTGGGGCACAGAAGAGGTTAATTACGGTACCTTAGTTCTTCTGCTTTTCTAGCAGACCGGAGCCCAGCTGACAGGAATCCAGTAGAGATGGTGTCAAGGTTCACACTGACACTAACAGCTGTAACTTGAGCAGGATTTGTGATCCACATGAAATTTGCAATGAATTGCAGCAAATCTGTGACACTCTAACGTGCTCAGGCTCAGTATCTGAACATACAGATGTTTGCAATGATCACTGGCTTCAGGATTTTTTTTTTTTTGTTGTTGTTGTTGTTTTGTTTTTCCACGAGACAGGGTTTCCCTGTAGCTGAAGTTTAACGGCCTGGTGTTTTTGTGACTTACTGCTTCAAAGAACTTCTCCATTTCTTTATCCCTAAGGGAAAAGAAATATAATCACTAAATACATTTAAGTGTCTTTCAACCATTTTAGATCCCTCTGTTGAGAGTTCTCTGTTTAGGTCTGTACTCCATTTTTTAAAATTGGATTATTTGTTCTTTGGATGACCAATTTCTCGACTTCTTTGTGTATTTTGGAGATTAGTGAAGATCTTTTCCCATTCTGTAAGGCCGTCGTTTTGTCTTGTTGGCCATGTTCTTTGCTTTACAGAAGCTTTTCAGTTTCAGGAGGTCTCACTTATTAATTGTTTCTCTCAGTGTCTGTTTTTTTTTTCTTTTTTTTTCTTTTTTCTTTCTTTTTTTTTCTTTTTTTTCTTTTTTTCTTTTTTTCTTTTTTTTCTTCTTCTTCTTTTCTTTTTTTTTCTTTTTTTTCTCTCTTTAGTTTTTTTCTTTGTTCTTTTTTTTTGTTTTGTTTTTCTTTTTTTTTTCTTTTTTCTTTTTTTTCTTTTTCTCTCAGTGTCTGTGCTACTGGGGTTCTATTTAGCAAGCGTTCTCCTGTGCCAATGTGTTCAAGTGCATTTGATATTTTTATTTTTATATTCTTTTATTGTGGATGAAGTCAATTATTTGAAATCTCAAATATTTTTATTGTTATTATCTCTCTATTTGTTTGCTTATTTGTGGTTGTTCACCAACTTGACTATCTAGAGGAAGTAAAAGTCGTAACAAGGTTTCCGTAGGTGAACCTGCGGAAGGATCATTAACGTGAGAGAGCAGCGGCGGCGGCTCTGCCCGCCCGCTCGCCTGCCTCGCCCGAGTTCTCGCCGGGAGGCGCGCTCCCCGGGTCGCACGTGTGTTGTGCGCACGGAAGTGTGCGTGCGCACGGGCGCGCGTGGCGGTCGTGAGAGAGAGGTCGAGAGAGGGGGAAGGGGGACGGGCGCCGGCTCGCCCGCCCTCCTCGCCCCGTCCGAGGACCCGTGTCTGGCTCTGCCGCTGGTGGCTCACGGCGGACGGCGGCTCTCTTCCCGCTCTCGCTCTCCTCCGTCCACTCCCGCTGCTTGCCTTACCGCACCGCAGCGGCCCGCGGGTGTGTCCCCTCTTTCCCGGGCGCGCGCCTTTCCCTCTCCATCCCTCTTCCCGGGGGAGGATGGGCGAGGGTCTGGCGGCGCCCCGGGCCCCCTCTCGCCGCCGACGTCCGCTCGCGCGCCGTGGCGCCGCGGCGCGCCTGTCGGGGAGGCGGTGGAGGTTGGGCGCACTTTTTTTTCCCCCCTCTCCACCTCCTTCTCCAAAGGACCGGGGTAGACCAGTAGTCCCTCCCACCGGGCGGGAGGCCATTTTTTTCCCCCGGGGATGCGGCGGGTCGACCAGATGTCCCGCTGGACTCTTTTTTTTTTTTTTTTTTTTTTAATGTATAATATATATTATATCTTCCTAGACCTGATGGGTCGACCAGTTGTCTCTGTGCACTTCCTTTTTTTTGACGGACTGGCAGCGGGTCGACCAGTTGTCCGATTAAATATTTGGCCTTAAAATGCTAAGTACCGGGGTCGACCAGTTGGCCTTGTGAACTTGGGTCGACCAGTTGTCTTTTTCCATGTCTTGATTGACTGATGTCATTCTTCAATGTGTTGGTGGTTAGTTTATCTCTTTTGTTCTCTATGCCAACACGCCCCACTCACCAAACACTTTTTTTTTAAATTTATTTATTTACTTCTTTTTATTTTACTTTTTTATTATTTATTTATTTATTTATACATACATACATACATCCTGTCTATCTGTCCAGATGGGGCAGGGGTAGAAGGGGCTAGCTATGAGAGGAAGGTGCTCGGTGGGCATCCAGTTGTAAATAAGGCTGGGAATAAATAGCTGAATATTAATTCATTTGAGTAATATTAAAACTGTTCAAGTAGAAAACAATTGCTTTCTTTTTCTGTTTGCCCAGAGATCTGACTGACTGCAACTTGGAAAGAAGACGGCCCTGCTGGACAGAGACCTCCCTCCTGCTTTGGGTGGGTCGACCAGTTTACATGTTTATTTCCACGTTTTGTCTTTTATGGATTGAATGGATGTGTCTCTCTCTCTTTTTTTTTTTTTTTTTTTTTGGTTTTTCGAGACAGGGTTTCTCTGTGGCTTTGGAGCCTGTCCTGGAACTAGCACTGTAGACCAGGCTGGTCTCGAACTCACAGAGATCCGCCTACCTCTGCCTCCCGAGTACTGGGATTAAAGGCGTGCGCCACCATCGCCCGGCTCTCATTTTTTTTTCACGATTGCTTGCTTGCTTGCTTGCTTACTTACTTACTTACTTACTATCTGTTCAGCCCATCTCATTTACTTACTTCTTTAAAAAAAATGACCCACCTAGTTATTTACTTACTTACTTACTTACTTACTTGTTCATTCATTCCTTCACTTCCTTATCTTCTTTCATATATCTGTTTATTTATCTGCTGATTTAGCGTGACTCATTTACTTATTGAATGTTTCAATTATTATTTAGTTTTATTCATTTATTCATTCTTTATGTCTATTTTTATGTATGTATTTACTTACTTTCTTAATTTTTTTTTTACTTTTTAAAATTTACTTAATTTTTTCTTTCTTTGGGAATGTAGATTCTTTCTTCCTTTCTTCCTTTCTTTCCTTCTTTCTGTCTCCTGACTGTCACTGGCTAAGAAAATGGTGGCCTCCATGTCACTGGTCAACATAGCAGCTCCTAAAATGGAATTTGATGAAGGGATACATAGATAGATAGATAAATAGATAGATAGATAGATAGATAGATAGATAGATAGATAGATAGATGGGATGCGCACACGCTCACACACACACACACACACACATATGCACGCACGTGCATGACATGTACAGATGGGGGGCGATTCCAATGTTTTCAGAGGAAGGTGCTCGCTGGTAATAATAAATGTGCTGGTAAATAAGGCTGGAAATAGCTGAATATTAAATCATTAAAACTCTTCAAATAAATAAAAAGCAATTCCATTTCTCTCTCTCTCTCTTTCTCACCATATACCAGCACATCTGAACTGACTGCAACATACAAAAGAAGAAGAAACACGGAAAGAAGACATCCCTGCTGGACAGGATCTGAGATGAGAATAAATTCATCGAATGGCTGCCAACAGCATTTCATTGAGAAGAGATTCCACATTTTATGCTGTACAGTTACTTAGTTAGATAGATAGATAAAGAGAGGCCTGTGAACTGGGGTGGGCTGTGGCTTCTCAGGTCACCTCAGGTCAGGGAGGGGCTGAGGAGTGTCCCATTGGCCTTGACAATAGGCAGGAGTCAGAGGTTAATGTCAGGGCAGGGCCTGAGAGTTCCTCAAAGGGAATGAATGGAGACCCTTGCTTACCTAAGAAATGCCTGACCTTGGAAAAGGACTTGTGGAAAGCGGGCCCTTGAAACTGTGGTTTCACATCTTACTAGAAAGCTCCCTCTTGGAAGGGAAAGTCATCGTGATATCTTACTCTTTTCCCAAGGATACCCTACCTACCCTTCTGATCATTCTTACTGAATTAAGTCTTCCACTGCAAATAAATAAATAAATAAATAATAAATGAAGTGGGTGAGTGAGCGAGTGAGTGAGTAAGTAAGTAAGTAAGTAAGTAAACAAGCAAATACGTGGATGGACAAATAAATACAAAGTTTGCTGTTGTTGACTGACTTTTGATTTCATAATGAATCTCTCTCTCTCTCTCTCTCTCTCTCACACACACACACACACACACACACACACACACACACTAAATATACAATAAAAGGAAGCATAACACCTTTACTCAGGGGGCAGAGTGAACTCTGAAAGTTTTCCAGGCGGGGGGGGGGGAGAGACAGAATATAAGAACAAAATGAGAAACAAGGAAAAATAGTGTTGGCTGGCTGGCCGGCTTTCAGTTCCCTGACAGAAATGAGCACATTGTGGAGGAAACACAAAGTTGTTACACTATGTGGGTGTGATGAGGAGAGATTGTGAGTGAGTGTCCTGTCAGAACAAAGTTAGTCCCATAGTTGATGAAATTCATTATCCCAAAACTTCAGCAGAATATATCCCAAGTTTGCAAATGTGTGATCAGCTTGTGACAGGTTGGGCTGGAGATGCTGAGAACTGGGGAGCCCTCAATGCAAGAGCAGACACTCATTCCCATGAAGAGGGAGAGAGGGAGGGAGGGAGGGAGGGAGGGAGGGATCATTCATTCCTATACTCAAGTTTAAAGAAAGATGAGTGGCTATCTATGGAGAGACCACTCACAGATATGAAAAATCATTTCCTAAAAATCAAATTTCTCAGTCAGTATGCAACTGCTATGGTGCTTCTCCTAGATAGAGCAAAACACACAAACAAACTGATTCCTTGATCTAGAGCCACAGTGCACATGCTGTGGAAAAGGGGACATGGCCAACTTGAATCACAATATTCATCAGAGCATGAAAAGAGCGTAAAAAGGACACAGAGGAGAGATAATTGTGGTCCTTCCTTCCTCCCTCCCTCCCTCCCTCCCTCCCTCCTTCCCTCAGGAAGTGACTGACAGATGAGACTTTGTCCAAGCAGGTTCTGTCTGAAATACCAGACTTGAGTTTCCCCCTCTGTGGGTATTAGCTAATCAGTCCTCCCTTCTTTCTGTAGGAAGGTGGTGCATGTCTCTCAGAACTTACCTGGTTTCCTCTGCACCAGGTGAACCAGGGAAAAGCTTTCTAAGCCTTATTCAGACCCATAGAGGCTGCGCTGTGTGTGACTTCAGAGACCTCAGGGAGTATAGGGGTGGGTGGGTGCTTGATGCTTCAGACTCATGTCATTGAAGGACATAACATAGTCTGGATTCACAGAGATTCACAACACAGAGCCATTGTCACTTACTAACAGCTCAGGACACCCAGAGCTAACAAGAAATTGCAGTCTCAGCCGGGCTTTAATCACAGCACACACACACAGATCTCTGTGAATTCAAAGATGGCCTGATTTACAGAGTGAGTTTTAGGACAGCCCAAGATACAAAAAGAAACCCTTTCTTGAAAAACAAAGCAAAACAGCAAAAGAAAGAAAGACAAGGAAAAAGAAAAAAATGGCAGTCTCTTTCCACTCTCTCCTCCATTGGCTCTTAAAGAGCTCTCAAGCTGAACTGGAGACCATGGTGTCACTCAAAACTGGGAAGCCAGAAACCTTAGGGGGGTCACAGGAGTCGGACTGACTGCAGCACTTGATGCCTCAACCCTGCTAATGGCTGTGATATAAGGCATGGTAAAATACGGGCTTTGGCAGAGCACTACTCCCCTTTCTCTATTATTATTGCTACACAACGAAAAGGACCGGGGGGGGGTGATGATGTGCAGTCAGTGCTGGTATTGAAATCTCACTGACTCCTTCCGCACTCCTTGTCAATTCCCGACTTTGTCAAATCAACTATCGTGAATCTTTGATGTGGGTTGGCCCTTTAGGAACTCAGAGAAACAAGACAGACAGACCTGTTTCATCCCAGAAACCTCCCAGTTCCTGAGCCCTAGCCCTGGAAGTCTCAAAGCCATCACATCCAGAAATCTCTCTAGTCCCTGCTAGTGGTGAACTCACTTCGTCTTCCCCAGGACCACTAATTATTTCTCCATGTTTTCCTGTGAGATCTGAGGCCAGCTTTCTTCTTCCTCCCTCTGGCCTCTCCACGAACGATCTCCATTCTCTAGACAACATGTCTAGAACCGAATCTTATAGGCACCGAGAGAGTGTGTCTTGAGGGCAGTTGGCGTTTCTAGGACACGAGTGACATCACAAAATTCCGAGAGCTCTCTGGGATACCGTGGAATTTCCAGAGAAGGGACTGCTGATGTCGTGAGGCACGGCCTTTACCTCCTTGCTGATATTTCTCCCCGAACTGACCGACCGACCGACCGACCGACCAACCGGAACCTGAGGTTTCCTTTCCAGGAGTCTCTCCTCCGACACAGAGGGAGCCATTCAGGATTTCCTCCTTCCAAAACCAGAAATTTCTCTCTGCTTCATTAATATCTTCTCACTACTTCCTGAACCCATGGGGAGTTAGTTAGTTGAACACTCACTTTTTTCATGAATGACCCTTCCTCCCTCTCCTGAACATCTCATATTACTGATTCATACTCAGTAAAACAGTAATATGAGAAATTAGGCCAGGAGGACATGGAAGATGAGGGTTGAGTCTTCTGAAGTGAACAAGCACTTAGGGAAGGCTAAACTTAAGGGAATTTGACTCTGAGTGGCAAGACATGAATAGCTGCTGCCAAGGCACAGATACAGGCACCAACTGGGCCCTCGGCATCCTCCTGCATCATCAGAGCTGTGTGGGAAACTCAGCCCAAAGGAGGGGCCGTGTTCAAAGGGAGAGGGCATTTTCGAGGACAGCACTTTTTTCTTTTTCTTCTTTCTTTCTTTCTTTCTTTCTTTCTTTCTTTTTTTTTTCGAGACAGGGTTGTTCTGTAGTTTTTTTTTTTTTGGAGCCTGTCCTGGAACTAGCTCTTGTAGACCAGGCTGGTCTTGAACTCACATGCTTTCTTTTTTTTTCTATTGGATATTTTTGACTTCTTTATCAAAGATCAGGTGTTCGAAGATGTGTGGATCGATATCCGGGTCTTCTATTCGGTTCCATTGGTCCTCCTGTCTGTTCTTATGCCAGGACCAGGCTGTTTTCAGAACTGTAGCTTACAGAGTGTTCTTGCAGGTGGGGCACAGAAGAGGTTAATTACGGTACCTTAGTTCTTCTGCTTTTCTAGCAGACCGGAGCCCAGCTGACAGGAATCCAGTAGAGATGGTGTCAAGGTTCACACTGACACTAACAGCTGTAACTTGAGCAGGATTTGTGATCCACATGAAATTTGCAATGAATTGCAGCAAATCTGTGACACTCTAACTTGCTCAGGCTCAGTATCTGAACATACAGATGTTTGCAATGATCACTGGCTTCAGGATTTTTTTTTGTGTTGTTGTTGTTGTTTTGTTTTTCCACGAGACAGGGTTTCCCTGTAGCTGAAGTTTAACGGCCTGGTGTTTTTGTGACTTACTGCTTCAAAGAACTTCTCCATTTCTTTATCCCTAAGGGAAAAGAAATATAATCACTAAATACATTTAAGTGTCTTTCAACCATTTTAGATCCCTCTGTTGAGAGTTCTCTGTTTAGGTCTGTACTCCATTTTTTAAAATTGGATTATTTGTTCTTTGGATGACCAATTTCTCGACTTCTTTGTGTATTTTGGAGATTAGTGAAGATCTTTTCCCATTCTGTAAGGCCGTCGTTTTGTCTTGTTGGCCATGTTCTTTGCTTTACAGAAGCTTTTCAGTTTCAGGAGGTCTCACTTATTAATTGTTTCTCTCAGTGTCTGTTTTTTTTTCTTTTTTTTTCTTTTTTCTTTCTTTTTTTTCTTTTTTTTCTTTTTTTCTTTTTTTCTTTTTTTTCTTCTTCTTCTTTTCTTTTTTTTTCTTTTTTTTCTCTCTTTAGTTTTTTTCTTTGTTCTTTTTTTTTGTTTTGTTTTTCTTTTTTTTTTTCTTTTTTCTTTTTTTTCTTTTTCTCTCAGTGTCTGTGCTACTGGGGTTCTATTTAGCAAGCGTTCTCCTGTGCCAATGTGTTCAAGTGCATTTGATATTTTTATTTTTATATTCTTTTATTGTGGATGAAGTCAATTATTTGAACTCTCAAATATTTTTATTGTTATTATCTCTCTATTTGTTTGCTTATTTGTGGTTGTTCACCAACTTGACTATCTAGAGGAAGTAAAAGTTGTAACAAGGTTTCCGTAGGTGAACCTGCGGAAGGATCATTAACGTGAGAGAGCAGCGGCGGCGGCTCTGCCCGCCCGCTCGCCTGCCTCGCCCGAGTTCTCGCCGGGAGGCGCGCTCCCCGGGTCGCACGTGTGTTGTGCGCACGGAAGTGTGCGTGCGCACGGGCGCGCGTGGCGGTCGTGAGAGAGAGGTCGAGAGAGGGGGAAGGGGGACGGGCGCCGGCTCGCCCGCCCTCCTCGCCCCGTCTGAGGACCCGTGTCTGGCTCTGCCGCTGGCGGCTCACGGCGGACGGCGGCTCTCTTCCCGCTCTCGCTCTCCTCCGTCCACTCCCGCTGCTTGCCTCACCGCACCGCAGCGGCCCGCGGGTGTGTCCCCTCTTTCCCGGGCGCGAGCCTTTCCCTCTCCATCCCTCTTCCCGGGGGAGGATGGGCGAGGGTGTGGCGGCGCCCCGGGCCCCCTCTCGCCGCCGACCTCCGCTCGCGCGCCGTGGCGCCGCGGCGCGCCTGTCGGGGAGGCGGCGGAGGTTGGGCGCACTTTTTTTTCCCCCCTCTCCACCTCCTTCTCCAAAGGACCGGGGTAGACCAGTAGTCCCTCCCACCGGGCGGGAGGCCATTTTTTTCCCCCGGGGATGCGGCGGGTCGACCAGATGTCCCGCTGGACTCTTTTTTTTTTTTTTTTTTTAATGTATAATATATATTATATCTTCCTAGACCTGACGGGTCGACCAGTTGTCTCTGTGCACTTCCTTTTTTTTGACGGACTGGCAGCGGGTCGACCAGTTGTCCGATTAAATATTTGGCCTTAAAATGCTAAGTACCGGGGTCGACCAGTTGGCCTTGTGAACTTGGGTCGACCAGTTGTCTTTTTCCATGTCTTGATTGACTGATGTCATTCTTCAATGTGTTGGTGGTTAGTTTATCTCTTTTGTTCTCTATGCCAACACGCCCCACTCACCAAACACTTTTTTTTAAATTTATTTATTTACTTATTTTTATTTTACTTTTTTATTATTTATTTATTTATACATACATACATACATCCTGTCTATCTGTCCAGATGGGGCAGGGGTAGAAGGGGCTAGCTATGAGAGGAAGGTGCTCGGTGGGCATCCAGTTGTAAATAAGGCTGGGAATAAATAGCTGAATATTAATTCATTTGAGTAATATTAAAACTGTTCAAGTAGAAAACAATTGCTTTCTTTTCTGTTTGCCCAGAGATCTGACTGACTGCAACTTGGAAAGAAGACGGCCCTGCTGGACAGAGACTCCCTCCTGCTTTGGGTGGGTGGGGCGGCTGAGTGAACGTGGGTGGGTCGACCAGTTTACATGTTTATTTCCACGTTTTGTCTTTTATGGATTGAATGGATGTGTCTCATTTTTTTTTTCACGATTGCTTGCTTGCTTGCTTACTTACTTACTTACTTACTTATCTGTTCAGCCCATCTCATTTACTTACTTCTTTAAAAAAAATGACCCACCTAGTTATTTACTTACTTACTTACTTGTTCATTCATTCCTTCACTTCCTTATCTTCTTTCATATATCTGTTTATTTATCTGCTGATTTAGCGTGACTCATTTACTTATTGAATGTTTCAATTATTATTTAGTTTTATTCATTTATTCATTCTTTATGTCTATTTTTATGTATGTATTTACTTACTTTCTTAATTTTTTTTTTTTACTTTTTAAAATTTACTTAAATTTTTTCTTTCTTTGGGAATGTAGATTCTTTCTTTCTTCCTTTCTTCCTTTCTTCCTTTCTTCCTTTCTTTCCTTCTTTCTGTCTCCTGACTGTCACTGGCTAAGAAAATGGTGGCCTCCATGTCACTGGTCAGCGTAGCAGCTCCTAAAATGGAATTTGATGAAGGGATACATAGATAGATAGATAGATAGATAGATAGATAGATAGATAGATAGATAGATAGATAGATACATGGGATGCGCACACGCTCACACACACACACACACACACACACATATGCACGCACGTGCATGACATGTACAGATGGGGGGCGATTCCAATGTTTTCAGAGGAAGGTGCTCGCTGGTAATAATAAATGTGCTGGTAAATAAGGCTGGAAATAGCTGAATATTAAATCATTAAAACTCTTCAAATAAATAAAAAGCAATTCCATTTCTCTCTCTCTCTCTTTCTCACCATATACCAGCACATCTGAACTGACTGCAACATACAAAAGAAGAAGAAACACGGAAAGAAGACATCCCTGCTGGACAGGATCTGAGATGAGAATAAATTCATCGAATGGCTGCCAACAGCATTTCATTGAGAAGAGATTCCACATTTTATGCTGTACAGTTACTTAGTTAGATAGATAGATAAAGAGAGGCCTGTGAACTGGGGTGGGCTGTGGCTTCTCAGGTCACCTCAGGTCAGGGAGGGGCTGAGGAGTGTCCCATTGGCCTTGACAATAGGCAGGAGTCAGAGGTTAATGTCAGGGCAGGGCCTGAGAGTTCCTCAAAGGGAATGAATGGAGACCCTTGCTTACCTAAGAAATGCCTGACCTTGGAAAAGGACTTGTGGAAAGCGGGCCCTTGAAACTGTGGTTTCACGTCTTACTAGAAAGCTCCCTCTTGGAAGGGAAAGTCATCGTGATATCTTACTCTTTTCCCAAGGATACCCTACCTACCCTTCTGATCATTCTTACTGAATTAAGTCTTCCACTGCAAATAAATAAATAAATAAATAATAAATGAAGTGGGTGAGTGAGTGAGTGAGTGAGTGAGTAAGTAAGTAAGTAAGTAAGTAAACAAGCAAATACGTGGATGGACAAATAAATACAAAGTTTGCTGTTGTTGACTGACTTTTGATTTCATAATGAATCTCTCTCTCTCTCTCTCTCTCTCTCTCTCTCACACACACACACACACACACACACACACACACACACACTAAATATACAATAAAAGGAAGCATAACACCTTTACTCAGGGGGCAGAGTGAACTCTGAAAGTTTTCCAGGCGGGGGGGGGGGAGAGACAGAATATAAGAACAAAATGAGAAACAAGGAAAAATAGTGTTGGCTGGCTGGCCGGCTTTCAGTTCCCTGACAGAAATGAGCACATTGTGGAGGAAACACAAAGTTGTTACACTATGTGGGTGTGATGAGGAGAGATTGTGAGTGAGTGTCCTGTCAGAACAAAGTTAGTCCCATAGTTGATGAAATTCATTATCCCAAAACTTCAGCAGAATATATCCCAAGTTTGCAAATGTGTGATCAGCTTGTGACAGGTTGGGCTGGAGATGCTGAGAACTGGGGAGCCCTCAATGCAAGAGCAGACACTCATTCCCATGAAGAGGGAGAGAGGGAGGGAGGGAGGGAGGGAGGGAGGGAGGGATCATTCATTCCTATACTCAAGTTTAAAGAAAGATGAGTGGCTATCTATGGAGAGACCACTCACAGATATGAAAAATCATTTCCTAAAAATCAAATTTCTCAGTCAGTATGCAACTGCTATGGTGCTTCTCCTAGATAGAGCAAAACACACAAACAAACTGATTCCTTGATCTAGAGCCACAGTGCACATGCTGTGGAAAAGGGGACATGGCCAACTTGAATCACAATATTCATCAGAGCATGAAAAGAGCGTAAAAAGGACACAGAGGAGAGATAATTGTGGTCCTTCCTTCCTCCCTCCCTCCCTCCCTCCCTCCTTCCCTCAGGAAGTGACTGACAGATGAGACTTTGTCCAAGCAGGTTCTGTCTGAAATACCAGACTTGAGTTTCCCCCTCTGTGGGTATTAGCTAATCAGTCCTCCCTTCTTTCTGTAGGAAGGTGGTGCATGTCTCTCAGAACTTACCTGGTTTCCTCTGCACCAGGTGAACCAGGGAAAAGCTTTCTAAGCCTTATTCAGACCCATAGAGGCTGCGCTGTGTGTGACTTCAGAGACCTCAGGGAGTATAGGGGTGGGTGGGTGCTTGATGCTTCAGACTCATGTCATTGAAGGACATAACATAGTCTGGATTCACAGAGATTCACAACACAGAGCCATTGTCACTTACTAACAGCTCAGGACACCCAGAGCTAACAAGAAATTGCAGTCTCAGCCGGGCTTTAATCACAGCACACACACAGATCTCTGTGAATTCAAAGATGGCCTGATTTACAGAGTGAGTTTTAGGACAGCCCAAGATACAAAAAGAAACCCTTTCTTGAAAAACAAAGCAAAACAGCAAAAGAAAGAAAGACAAGGAAAAAGAAAAAAATGGCAGTCTCTTTCCACTCTCTCCTCCATTGGCTCTTAAAGAGCTCTCAAGCTGAACTGGAGACCATGGTGTCACTCAAAACTGGGAAGCCAGAAACCTTAGGGGGGTCACAGGAGTCGGACTGACTGCAGCACTTGATGCCTCAACCCTGCTAATGGCTGTGATATAAGGCATGGTAAAATACGGGCTTTGGCAGAGCACTACTCCCCTTTCTCTATTATTATTGCTACACAACGAAAAGGACCGGGGGGGGGGGGTGATGATGTGCAGTCAGTGCTGGTATTGAAATCTCACTGACTCCTTCCGCACTCCTTGTCAATTCCCGACTTTGTCAAATCAACTATCGTGAATCTTTGATGTGGGTTGGCCCTTTAGGAACTCAGAGAAACAAGACAGACAGACCTGTTTCATCCCAGAAACCTCCCAGTTCCTGAGCCCTAGCCCTGGAAGTCTCAAAGCCATCACATCCAGAAATCTCTCTAGTCCCTGCTAGTGGTGAACTCACTTCGTCTTCCCCAGGACCACTAATTATTTCTCCATGTTTTCCTGTGAGATCTGAGGCCAGCTTTCTTCTTCCTCCCTCTGGCCTCTCCACGAACGATCTCCATTCTCTAGACAACATGTCTAGAACCGAGTCTTATAGGCACCGAGAGAGTGTGTCTTGAGGGCAGTTGGCGTTTCTAGGACACGAGTGACATCACAAAATTCCGAGAGCTCTCTGGGATACCGTGGAATTTCCAGAGAAGGGACTGCTGATGTCGTGAGGCACGGCCTTTACCTCCTTGCTGATATTTCTCCCCGAACTGACCGACCGACCGACCGACCGACCGACCAACCGGAACCTGAGGTTTCCTTTCCAGGAGTCTCTCCTCCGACACAGAGGGAGCCATTCAGGATTTCCTCCTTCCAAAACCAGAAATTTCTCTCTGCTTCATTAATATCTTCTCACTACTTCCTGAACCCATGGGGAGTTAGTTAGTTGAACACTCACTTTTTTCATGAATGACCCTTCCTCCCTCTCCTGAACATCTCATATTACTGATTCATACTCAGTAAAACAGTAATATGAGAAATTAGGCCAGGAGGACATGGAAGATGAGGGTTGAGTCTTCTGAAGTGAACAAGCACTTAGGGAAGGCTAAACTTAAGGGAATTTGACTCTGAGTGGCAAGACATGAATAGCTGCTGCCAAGGCACAGATACAGGCACCAACTGGGCCCTCGGCATCCTCCTGCATCATCAGAGCTGTGTGGGAAACTCAGCCCAAAGGAGGGGCCGTGTTCAAAGGGAGAGGGCATTTTCGAGGACAGCACTTTTTTCTTTTTCTTCTTTCTTTCTTTCTTTCTTTCTTTTTTTTTTTCGAGACAGGGTTGTTCTGTAGTTTTTTTTTTTTTTGGAGCCTGTCCTGGAACTAGCTCTTGTAGACCAGGCTGGTCTTGAACTCACATGCTTTCTTTTTTTTTCTATTGGATATTTTTGACTTCTTTATCAAAGATCAGGTGTTCGAAGATGTGTGGATCGATATCCGGGTCTTCTATTCGGTTCCATTGGTCCTCCTGTCTGTTCTTATGCCAGGACCAGGCTGTTTTCAGAACTGTAGCTTACAGAGTGTTCTTGCAGGTGGGGCACAGAAGAGGTTAATTACGGTACCTTAGTTCTTCTGCTTTTCTAGCAGACCGGAGCCCAGCTGACAGGAATCCAGTAGAGATGGTGTCAAGGTTCACACTGACACTAACAGCTGTAACTTGAGCAGGATTTGTGATCCACATGAAATTTGCAATGAATTGCAGCAAATCTGTGACACTCTAACTTGCTCAGGCTCAGTATCTGAACATACAGATGTTTGCAATGATCACTGGCTTCAGGATTTTTTTTTTGTTGTTGTTGTTGTTGTTTTGTTTTTCCACGAGACAGGGTTTCCCTGTAGCTGAAGTTTAACGGCCTGGTGTTTTTGTGACTTACTGCTTCAAAGAACTTCTCCATTTCTTTATCCCTAAGGGAAAAGAAATATAATCACTAAATACATTTAAGTGTCTTTCAACCATTTTAGATCCCTCTGTTGAGAGTTCTCTGTTTAGGTCTGTACTCCATTTTTTAAAATTGGATTATTTGTTCTTTGGATGACCAATTTCTCGACTTCTTTGTGTATTTTGGAGATTAGTGAAGATCTTTTCCCATTCTGTAAGGCCGTCGTTTTGTCTTGTTGGCCATGTTCTTTGCTTTACAGAAGCTTTTCAGTTTCAGGAGGTCTCACTTATTAATTGTTTCTCTCAGTGTCTGTTTTTTTTCTTTTTTTTTCTTTTTTCTTTCTTTTTTTTCTTTTTTTTCTTTTTTTCTTTTTTTTCTTCTTCTTCTTTTCTTTTTTTTTCTTTTTTTCTCTCTTTAGTTTTTTTCTTTGTTCTTTTTTTTTGTTTTGTTTTTCTTTTTTTTTTCTTTTTTCTTTTTTTTCTTTTTCTCTCAGTGTCTGTGCTACTGGGGTTCTATTTAGCAAGCGTTCTCCTGTGCCAATGTGTTCAAGTGCATTTGATATTTTTATTTTTATATTCTTTTATTGTGGATGAAGTCAATTATTTGAACTCTCAAATATTTTTATTGTTATTATCTCTCTATTTGTTTGCTTATTTGTGGTTGTTCACCAACTTGACTATCTAGAGGAAGTAAAAGTCGTAACAAGGTTTCCGTAGGTGAACCTGCGGAAGGATCATTAACGTGAGAGAGCAGCGGCGGCGGCTCTGCCCGCCCGCTCGCCTGCCTCGCCCGAGTTCTCGCCGGGAGGCGCGCTCCCCGGGTCGCACGTGTGTTGTGCGCACGGAAGTGTGCGTGCGCACGGGCGCGCGTGGCGGTCGTGAGAGAGAGGTCGAGAGACGGGGAAGGGGGACGGGCGCCGGCTCGCCCGCCCTCCTCGCCCCGTCCGAGGACCCGTGTCTGGCTCTGCCGCTGGCGGCTCACGGCGGACGGCGGCTCTCTTCCCGCTCTCGCTCTCCTCCATCCACTCCCGCTGCTTGCCTCACCGCACCGCAGCGGCCCGCGGGTGTGTCCCCTCTTTCCCGGGCGCGCGCCTTTCCCTCTCCATCCCTCTTCCCGGGGGAGGATGGGCGAGGGTCTGGCGGCGCCCCGGGCCCCCTCTCGCCGCCGACCTCCGCTCGCGCGACGTGGCGCCGCGGCGCGCCTGTCGGGGAGGCGGCGGAGGTTGGGCGCACTTTTTTTTCCCCCCTCTCCACCTCCTTCTCCAAAGGACCGGGGTAGACCAGTAGGCCCCCCCACCGGGCGGGAGGCCATTTTTTCCCCCGGGGATGCGGCGGGTCGACCAGATGTCCCGCTGGACTCTTTTTTTTTTTTTTTTTTTAATGTATAATATATATTATATCTTCCTAGACCTGACGGGTCGACCAGTTGTCTCTGTGCACTTCCTTTTTTTTGACGGACTGGCAGCGGGTCGACCAGTTGTCCGATTAAATATTTGGCCTTAAAATGCTAAGTACCGGGGTCGACCAGTTGGCCTTGTGAACTTGGGTCGACCAGTTGTCTTTTTCCATGTCTTGATTGAATGATGTCATTCTTCAATGTGTTGGTGGTTAGTTTATCTCTTTTGTTCTCTATGCCAACACGCCCCACTCACCAAACACTTTTTTTTAAATTTATTTATTTACTTATTTTTATTTTACTTTTTTATTATTTATTTATTTATTTATTTATTTATACATCCATCCATCCATCCATCCATCCATACATACATACATACATCCTGTCTATCTGTCCAGATGGGGCAGGGGTAGAAGGGGCTAGCTATGAGAGGAAGGTGCTCGGTGGGCATCCAGTTGTAAATAAGGCTGGGAATAAATAGCTGAATATTAATTCATTTGAGTAATATTAAAACTGTTCAAGTAGAAAACAATTGCTTTCTTTTCTGTTTGCCCAGAGATCTGACTGACTGCAACTTGGAAAGAAGACGGCCCTGCTGGACAGAGACCTCCCTCCTGCTTTGGGTGGGTGGGGCGGCTGAGTGAACGTGGGTGGGTCGACCAGTTTACATGTTTATTTCCACGTTTTGTCTTTTATGGATTGAATGGATGTGTCTCATTTTTTTTTTCACGATTGCTTGCTTGCTTGCTTACTTACTTACTTACTTACTTATCTGTTCAGCCCATCTCATTTACTTACTTCTTTAAAAAAAATGACCCACCTAGTTATTTACTTACTTACTTACTTACTTGTTCATTCATTCCTTCACTTCCTTATCTTCTTTCATATATCTGTTTATTTATCTGCTGATTTAGCGTGACTCATTTACTTATTGAATGTTTCAATTATTATTTAGTTTTATTCATTTATTCATTCTTTATGTCTATTTTTATGTATGTATTTACTTACTTTCTTAATTTTTTTTTTACTTTTTAAAATTTACTTAAATTTTTTCTTTCTTTGGGAATGTAGATTCTTTCTTTCTTCCTTTCTTCCTTTCTTCCTTTCTTCCTTTCTTTCCTTCTTTCTGTCTCCTGACTGTCACTGGCTAAGAAAATGGTGGCCTCCATGTCACTGGTCAGCGTAGCAGCTCCTAAAATGGAATTTGATGAAGGGATACATAGATAGATAGATAGATAGATAGATAGATAGATAGATAGATAGATAGATGGGATGCGCACACGCTCACACACACACACACACACACACACACACACACACATATGCACGCACGTGCATGACATGTACAGATGGGGGGGCGATTCCAATGTTTTCAGAGGAAGGTGCTCGCTGGTAATAATAAATGTGCTGGTAAATAAGGCTGGAAATAGCTGAATATTAAATCATTAAAACTCTTCAAATAAATAAAAAGCAATTCCATTTCTCTCTCTCTCTCTTTCTCACCATATACCAGCACATCTGAACTGACTGCAACATACAAAAGAAGAAGAAACACGGAAAGAAGACATCCCTGCTGGACAGGATCTGAGATGAGAATAAATTCATCGAATGGCTGCCAACAGCATTTCATTGAGAAGAGATTCCACATTTTATGCTGTACAGTTACTTAGTTAGATAGATAGATAAAGAGAGGCCTGTGAACTGGGGTGGGCTGTGGCTTCTCAGGTCACCTCAGGTCAGGGAGGGGCTGAGGAGTGTCCCATTGGCCTTGACAATAGGCAGGAGTCAGAGGTTAATGTCAGGGCAGGGCCTGAGAGTTCCTCAAAGGGAATGAATGGAGACCCTTGCTTACCTAAGAAATGCCTGACCTTGGAAAAGGACTTGTGGAAAGCGGGCCCTTGAAACTGTGGTTTCACGTCTTACTAGAAAGCTCCCTCTTGGAAGGGAAAGTCATCGTGATATCTTACTCTTTTCCCAAGGATACCCTACCTACCCTTCTGATCATTCTTACTGAATTAAGTCTTCCACTGCAAATAAATAAATAAATAAATAAATAAATAATAAATGAAGTGGGTGAGTGAGTGAGTGAGTGAGTGAGTAAGTAAGTAAGTAAGTAAACAAGCAAATACGTGGATGGACAAATAAATACAAAGTTTGCTGTTGTTGACTGACTTTTGATTTCATAATGAATCTCTCTCTCTCTCTCTCTCTCTCTCTCTCTCTCACACACACACACACACACACACTAAATATACAATAAAAGGAAGCATAACACCTTTACTCAGGGGGCAGAGTGAACTCTGAAAGTTTTCCAGGCGGGGGGGGGGGGAGAGACAGAATATAAGAACAAAATGAGAAACAAGGAAAAATAGTGTTGGCTGGCTGGCCGGCTTTCAGTTCCCTGACAGAAATGAGCACATTGTGGAGGAAACACAAAGTTGTTACACTATGTGGGTGTGATGAGGAGAGATTGTGAGTGAGTGTCCTGTCAGAACAAAGTTAGTCCCATAGTTGATGAAATTCATTATCCCAAAACTTCAGCAGAATATATCCCAAGTTTGCAAATGTGTGATCAGCTTGTGACAGGTTGGGCTGGAGATGCTGAGAACTGGGGAGCCCTCAATGCAAGAGCAGACACTCATTCCCATGAAGAGGGAGAGAGGGAGGGAGGGAGGGAGGGAGGGAGGGAGGGAGGGATCATTCATTCCTATACTCAAGTTTAAAGAAAGATGAGTGGCTATCTATGGAGAGACCACTCACAGATATGAAAAATCATTTCCTAAAAATCAAATTTCTCAGTCAGTATGCAACTGCTATGGTGCTTCTCCTAGATAGAGCAAAACACACAAACAAACTGATTCCTTGATCTAGAGCCACAGTGCACATGCTGTGGAAAAGGGGACATGGCCAACTTGAATCACAATATTCATCAGAGCATGAAAAGAGCGTAAAAAGGACACAGAGGAGAGATAATTGTGGTCCTTCCTTCCTCCCTCCCTCCCTCCCTCCCTCCCTCCTTCCCTCAGGAAGTGACTGACAGATGAGACTTTGTCCAAGCAGGTTCTGTCTGAAATACCAGACTTGAGTTTCCCCCTCTGTGGGTATTAGCTAATCAGTCCTCCCTTCTTTCTGTAGGAAGGTGGTGCATGTCTCTCAGAACTTACCTGGTTTCCTCTGCACCAGGTGAACCAGGGAAAAGCTTTCTAAGCCTTATTCAGACCCATAGAGGCTGCGCTGTGTGTGACTTCAGAGACCTCAGGGAGTATAGGGGTGGGTGGGTGCTTGATGCTTCAGACTCATGTCATTGAAGGACATAACATAGTCTGGATTCACAGAGATTCACAACACAGAGCCATTGTCACTTACTAACAGCTCAGGACACCCAGAGCTAACAAGAAATTGCAGTCTCAGCCGGGCTTTAATCACAGCACACACACAGATCTCTGTGAATTCAAAGATGGCCTGATTTACAGAGTGAGTTTTAGGACAGCCCAAGATACAAAAAGAAACCCTTTCTTGAAAAACAAAGCAAAACAGCAAAAGAAAGAAAGACAAGGAAAAAGAAAAAAATGGCAGTCTCTTTCCACTCTCTCCTCCATTGGCTCTTAAAGAGCTCTCAAGCTGAACTGGAGACCATGGTGTCACTCAAAACTGGGAAGCCAGAAACCTTAGGGGGGTCACAGGAGTCGGACTGACTGCAGCACTTGATGCCTCAACCCTGCTAATGGCTGTGATATAAGGCATGGTAAAATACGGGCTTTGGCAGAGCACTACTCCCCTTTCTCTATTATTATTGCTACACAACGAAAAGGACCGGGGGGGGGGTGATGATGTGCAGTCAGTGCTGGTATTGAAATCTCACTGACTCCTTCCGCACTCCTTGTCAATTCCCGACTTTGTCAAATCAACTATCGTGAATCTTTGATGTGGGTTGGCCCTTTAGGAACTCAGAGAAACAAGACAGACAGACCTGTTTCATCCCAGAAACCTCCCAGTTCCTGAGCCCTAGCCCTGGAAGTCTCAAAGCCATCACATCCAGAAATCTCTCTAGTCCCTGCTAGTGGTGAACTCACTTCGTCTTCCCCAGGACCACTAATTATTTCTCCATGTTTTCCTGTGAGATCTGAGGCCAGCTTTCTTCTTCCTCCCTCTGGCCTCTCCACGAACGATCTCCATTCTCTAGACAACATGTCTAGAACCGAATCTTATAGGCACCGAGAGAGTGTGTCTTGAGGGCAGTTGGCGTTTCTAGGACACGAGTGACATCACAAAATTCCGAGAGCTCTCTGGGATACCGTGGAATTTCCAGAGAAGGGACTGCTGATGTCGTGAGGCACGGCCTTTACCTCCTTGCTGATATTTCTCCCCGAACTGACCGACCGACCGACCGACCGACCAACCGGAACCTGAGGTTTCCTTTCCAGGAGTCTCTCCTCCGACACAGAGGGAGCCATTCAGGATTTCCTCCTTCCAAAACCAGAAATTTCTCTCTGCTTCATTAATATCTTCTCACTACTTCCTGAACCCATGGGGAGTTAGTTAGTTGAACACTCACTTTTTTCATGAATGACCCTTCCTCCCTCTCCTGAACATCTCATATTACTGATTCATACTCAGTAAAACAGTAATATGAGAAATTAGGCCAGGAGGACATGGAAGATGAGGGTTGAGTCTTCTGAAGTGAACAAGCACTTAGGGAAGGCTAAACTTAAGGGAATTTGACTCTGAGTGGCAAGACATGAATAGCTGCTGCCAAGGCACAGATACAGGCACCAACTGGGCCCTCGGCATCCTCCTGCATCATCAGAGCTGTGTGGGAAACTCAGCCCAAAGGAGGGGCCGTGTTCAAAGGGAGAGGGCATTTTCGAGGACAGCACTGTTTTCTTTTTCTTCTTTCTTTCTTTCTTTCTTTCTTTCTTTTTTTTTTTCGAGACAGGGTTGTTCTGTAGTTTTTTTTTTTTTTGGAGCCTGTCCTGGAACTAGCTCTTGTAGACCAGGCTGGTCTTGAACTCACATGCTTTCTTTTTTTTTCTATTGGATATTTTTGACTTCTTTATCAAAGATCAGGTGTTCGAAGATGTGTGGATCGATATCCGGGTCTTCTATTCGGTTCCATTGGTCCTCCTGTCTGTTCTTATGCCAGGACCAGGCTGTTTTCAGAACTGTAGCTTACAGAGTGTTCTTGCAGGTGGGGCACAGAAGAGGTTAATTACGGTACCTTAGTTCTTCTGCTTTTCTAGCAGACCGGAGCCCAGCTGACAGGAATCCAGTAGAGATGGTGTCAAGGTTCACACTGACACTAACAGCTGTAACTTGAGCAGGATTTGTGATCCACATGAAATTTGCAATGAATTGCAGCAAATCTGTGACACTCTAACTTGCTCAGGCTCAGTATCTGAACATACAGATGTTTGCAATGATCACTGGCTTCAGGATTTTTTTGTTGTTGTTGTTGTTGTTGTTTTGTTTTTCCACGAGACAGGGTTTCCCTGTAGCTGAAGTTTAACGGCCTGGTGTTTTTGTGACTTACTGCTTCAAAGAACTTCTCCATTTCTTTATCCCTAAGGGAAAAGAAATATAATCACTAAATACATTTAAGTGTCTTTCAACCATTTTAGATCCCTCTGTTGAGAGTTCTCTGTTTAGGTCTGTACTCCATTTTTTAAAATTGGATTATTTGTTCTTTGGATGACCAATTTCTCGACTTCTTTGTGTATTTTGGAGATTAGTGAAGATCTTTTCCCATTCTGTAAGGCCGTCGTTTTGTCTTGTTGGCCATGTTCTTTGCTTTACAGAAGCTTTTCAGTTTCAGGAGGTCTCACTTATTAATTGTTTCTCTCAGTGTCTGTTTTTTTTCTTTTTTTTTTCTTTTTTCTTTCTTTTTTTTCTTTTTTTTCTTTTTTTCTTTTTTTTCTTCTTCTTCTTTTCTTTTTTTTTCTTTTTTTCTCTCTTTAGTTTTTTTCTTTGTTCTTTTTTTTTGTTTTGTTTTTCTTTTTTTTTTCTTTTTTCTTTTTTTTCTTTTTCTCTCAGTGTCTGTGCTACTGGGGTTCTATTTAGCAAGCGTTCTCCTGTGCCAATGTGTTCAAGTGCATTTGATATTTTTATTTTTATATTCTTTTATTGTGGATGAAGTCAATTATTTGAACTCTCAAATATTTTTATTGTTATTATCTCTCTATTTGTTTGCTTATTTGTGGTTGTTCACCAACTTGACTATCTAGAGGAAGTAAAAGTCGTAACAAGGTTTCCGTAGGTGAACCTGCGGAAGGATCATTAACGTGAGAGAGCAGCGGCGGCGGCTCTGCCCGCCCGCTCGCCTGCCTCGCCCGAGTTCTCGCCGGGAGGCGCGCTCCCCGGGTCGCACGTGTGTTGTGCGCACGGAAGTGTGCGTGCGCACGGGCGCGCGTGGCGGTCGTGAGAGAGAGGTCGAGAGACGGGGAAGGGGGACGGGCGCCGCCTCGCCCGCCCTCCTCGCCCCGTCCGAGGACCCGTGTCTGGCTCTGCCGCTGGCGGCTCACGGCGGACGGCGGCTCTCTTCCCGCTCTCGCTCTCCTCCATCCACTCCCGCTGCTTGCCTCACCGCACCGCAGCGGCCCGCGGGTGTGTCCCCTCTTTCCCGGGCGCGCGCCTTTCCCTCTCCATCCCTCTTCCCGGGGGAGGATGGGCGAGGGTCTGGCGGCGCCCCGGGCCCCCTCTCGCCGCCGACCTCCGCTCGCGCGACGTGGCGCCGCGGCGCGCCTGTCGGGGAGGCGGCGGAGGTTGGGCGCACTTTTTTTTCCCCCCTCTCCACCTCCTTCTCCAAAGGACCGGGGTAGACCAGTAGGCCCTCCCACCGGGCGGGAGGCCATTTTTTCCCCCGGGGATGCGGCGGGTCGACCAGATGTCCCGCTGGACTCTTTTTTTTTTTTTTTTTTTTTAATGTATAATATATATTATATCTTCCTAGACCTGACGGGTCGACCAGTTGTCTCTGTGCACTTCCTTTTTTTTGACGGACTGGCAGCGGGTCGACCAGTTGTCCGATTAAATATTTGGCCTTAAAATGCTAAGTACCGGGGTCGACCAGTTGGCCTTGTGAACTTGGGTCGACCAGTTGTCTTTTTCCATGTCTTGATTGAATGATGTCATTCTTCAATGTGTTGGTGGTTAGTTTATCTCTTTTGTTCTCTATGCCAACACGCCCCACTCACCAAACACTTTTTTTTAAATTTATTTATTTACTTATTTTTATTTTACTTTTTTATTATTTATTTATTTATTTATTTATTTATTTATACATCCATCCATCCATCCATCCATCCATCCATACATACATACATCCTGTCTATCTGTCCAGATGGGGCAGGGGTAGAAGGGGCTAGCTATGAGAGGAAGGTGCTCGGTGGGCATCCAGTTGTAAATAAGGCTGGGAATAAATAGCTGAATATTAATTCATTTGAGTAATATTAAAACTGTTCAAGTAGAAAACAATTGCTTTCTTTTCTGTTTGCCCAGAGATCTGACTGACTGCAACTTGGAAAGAAGACGGCCCTGCTGGACAGAGACTCCCTCCTGCTTTGGGTGGGTGGGGCGGCTGAGTGAACGTGGGTGGGTCGACCAGTTTACATGTTTATTTCCACGTTTTGTCTTTTATGGATTGAATGGATGTGTCTCATTTTTTTTTTCACGATTGCTTGCTTGCTTGCTTACTTACTTACTTACTTACTTATCTGTTCAGCCCATCTCATTTACTTACTTCTTTAAAAAATATGACCCACCTAGTTATTTACTTACTTACTTACTTGTTCATTCATTCCTTCACTTCCTTATCTTCTTTCATATATCTGTTTATTTATCTGCTGATTTAGCGTGACTCATTTACTTATTGAATGTTTCAATTATTATTTAGTTTTATTCATTTATTCATTCTTTATGTCTATTTTTATGTATGTATTTACTTACTTTCTTAATTTTTTTTTTACTTTTTAAAATTTACTTAAATTTTTTCTTTCTTTGGGAATGTAGATTCTTTCTTTCTTCCTTTCTTCCTTTCTTCCTTTCTTCCTTTCTTTCCTTCTTTCTGTCTCCTGACTGTCACTGGCTAAGAAAATGGTGGCCTCCATGTCACTGGTCAGCGTAGCAGCTCCTAAAATGGAATTTGATGAAGGGATACATAGATAGATAGATAGATAGATAGATAGATAGATAGATAGATAGATAGATAGATGGGATGCGCACACGCTCACACACACACACACACACACACACACACACACACACATATGCACGCACGTGCATGACATGTACAGATGGGGGGGCGATTCCAATGTTTTCAGAGGAAGGTGCTCGCTGGTAATAATAAATGTGCTGGTAAATAAGGCTGGAAATAGCTGAATATTAAATCATTAAAACTCTTCAAATAAATAAAAAGCAATTCCATTTCTCTCTCTCTCTCTTTCTCACCATATACCAGCACATCTGAACTGACTGCAACATACAAAAGAAGAAGAAACACGGAAAGAAGACATCCCTGCTGGACAGGATCTGAGATGAGAATAAATTCATCGAATGGCTGCCAACAGCATTTCATTGAGAAGAGATTCCACATTTTATGCTGTACAGTTACTTAGTTAGATAGATAGATAAAGAGAGGCCTGTGAACTGGGGTGGGCTGTGGCTTCTCAGGTCACCTCAGGTCAGGGAGGGGCTGAGGAGTGTCCCATTGGCCTTGACAATAGGCAGGAGTCAGAGGTTAATGTCAGGGCAGGGCCTGAGAGTTCCTCAAAGGGAATGAATGGAGACCCTTGCTTACCTAAGAAATGCCTGACCTTGGAAAAGGACTTGTGGAAAGCGGGCCCTTGAAACTGTGGTTTCACGTCTTACTAGAAAGCTCCCTCTTGGAAGGGAAAGTCATCGTGATATCTTACTCTTTTCCCAAGGATACCCTACCTACCCTTCTGATCATTCTTACTGAATTAAGTCTTCCACTGCAAATAAATAAATAAATAAATAAATAATAAATGAAGTGGGTGAGTGAGTGAGTGAGTGAGTAAGTAAGTAAGTAAGTAAGTAAACAAGCAAATACGTGGATGGACAAATAAATACAAAGTTTGCTGTTGTTGACTGACTTTTGATTTCATAATGAATCTCTCTCTCTCTCTCTCTCTCTCTCTCTCTCTCACACACACACACACACACACACACACACACACTAAATATACAATAAAAGGAAGCATAACACCTTTACTCAGGGGGCAGAGTGAACTCTGAAAGTTTTCCAGGCGGGGGGGGGGAGAGACAGAATATAAGAACAAAATGAGAAACAAGGAAAAATAGTGTTGGCTGGCTGGCCGGCTTTCAGTTCCCTGACAGAAATGAGCACATTGTGGAGGAAACACAAAGTTGTTACACTATGTGGGTGTGATGAGGAGAGATTGTGAGTGAGTGTCCTGTCAGAACAAAGTTAGTCCCATAGTTGATGAAATTCATTATCCCAAAACTTCAGCAGAATATATCCCAAGTTTGCAAATGTGTGATCAGCTTGTGACAGGTTGGGCTGGAGATGCTGAGAACTGGGGAGCCCTCAATGCAAGAGCAGACACTCATTCCCATGAAGAGGGAGAGAGGGAGGGAGGGAGGGAGGGAGGGATCATTCATTCCTATACTCAAGTTTAAAGAAAGATGAGTGGCTATCTATGGAGAGACCACTCACAGATATGAAAAATCATTTCCTAAAAATCAAATTTCTCAGTCAGTATGCAACTGCTATGGTGCTTCTCCTAGATAGAGCAAAACACACAAACAAACTGATTCCTTGATCTAGAGCCACAGTGCACATGCTGTGGAAAAGGGGACATGGCCAACTTGAATCACAATATTCATCAGAGCATGAAAAGAGCGTAAAAAGGACACAGAGGAGAGATAATTGTGGTCCTTCCTCCCTCCCTCCCTCCCTCCCTCCCTCCTTCCCTCAGGAAGTGACTGACAGATGAGACTTTGTCCAAGCAGGTTCTGTCTGAAATACCAGACTTGAGTTTCCCCCTCTGTGGGTATTAGCTAATCAGTCCTCCCTTCTTTCTGTAGGAAGGTGGTGCATGTCTCTCAGAACTTACCTGGTTTCCTCTGCACCAGGTGAACCAGGGAAAAGCTTTCTAAGCCTTATTCAGACCCATAGAGGCTGCGCTGTGTGTGACTTCAGAGACCTCAGGGAGTATAGGGGTGGGTGGGTGCTTGATGCTTCAGACTCATGTCATTGAAGGACATAACATAGTCTGGATTCACAGAGATTCACAACACAGAGCCATTGTCACTTACTAACAGCTCAGGACACCCAGAGCTAACAAGAAATTGCAGTCTCAGCCGGGCTTTAATCACAGCACACACACAGATCTCTGTGAATTCAAAGATGGCCTGATTTACAGAGTGAGTTTTAGGACAGCCCAAGATACAAAAAGAAACCCTTTCTTGAAAAACAAAGCAAAACAGCAAAAGAAAGAAAGACAAGGAAAAAGAAAAAAATGGCAGTCTCTTTCCACTCTCTCCTCCATTGGCTCTTAAAGAGCTCTCAAGCTGAACTGGAGACCATGGTGTCACTCAAAACTGGGAAGCCAGAAACCTTAGGGGGGTCACAGGAGTCGGACTGACTGCAGCACTTGATGCCTCAACCCTGCTAATGGCTGTGATATAAGGCATGGTAAAATACGGGCTTTGGCAGAGCACTACTCCCCTTTCTCTATTATTATTGCTACACAACGAAAAGGACCGGGGGGGGTGATGATGTGCAGTCAGTGCTGGTATTGAAATCTCACTGACTCCTTCCGCACTCCTTGTCAATTCCCGACTTTGTCAAATCAACTATCGTGAATCTTTGATGTGGGTTGGCCCTTTAGGAACTCAGAGAAACAAGACAGACAGACCTGTTTCATCCCAGAAACCTCCCAGTTCCTGAGCCCTAGCCCTGGAAGTCTCAAAGCCATCACATCCAGAAATCTCTCTAGTCCCTGCTAGTGGTGAACTCACTTCGTCTTCCCCAGGACCACTAATTATTTCTCCATGTTTTCCTGTGAGATCTGAGGCCAGCTTTCTTCTTCCTCCCTCTGGCCTCTCCACGAACGATCTCCATTCTCTAGACAACATGTCTAGAACCGAATCTTATAGGCACCGAGAGAGTGTGTCTTGAGGGCAGTTGGCGTTTCTAGGACACGAGTGACATCACAAAATTCCGAGAGCTCTCTGGGATACCGTGGAATTTCCAGAGAAGGGACTGCTGATGTCGTGAGGCACGGCCTTTACCTCCTTGCTGATATTTCTCCCCGAACTGACCGACCGACCGACCGACCGACCAACCGGAACCTGAGGTTTCCTTTCCAGGAGTCTCTCCTCCGACACAGAGGGAGCCATTCAGGATTTCCTCCTTCCAAAACCAGAAATTTCTCTCTGCTTCATTAATATCTTCTCACTACTTCCTGAACCCATGGGGAGTTAGTTAGTTGAACACTCACTTTTTTCATGAATGACCCTTCCTCCCTCTCCTGAACATCTCATATTACTGATTCATACTCAGTAAAACAGTAATATGAGAAATTAGGCCAGGAGGACATGGAAGATGAGGGTTGAGTCTTCTGAAGTGAACAAGCACTTAGGGAAGGCTAAACTTAAGGGAATTTGACTCTGAGTGGCAAGACATGAATAGCTGCTGCCAAGGCACAGATACAGGCACCAACTGGGCCCTCGGCATCCTCCTGCATCATCAGAGCTGTGTGGGAAACTCAGCCCAAAGGAGGGGCCGTGTTCAAAGGGAGAGGGCATTTTCGAGGACAGCACTGTTTTCTTTTTCTTCTTTCTTTCTTTCTTTCTTTCTTTCTTTTTTTTTTTCGAGACAGGGTTGTTCTGTAGTTTTTTTTTTTTTTTTGGAGCCTGTCCTGGAACTAGCTCTTGTAGACCAGGCTGGTCTTGAACTCACATGCTTTCTTTTTTTTTCTATTGGATATTTTTGACTTCTTTATCAAAGATCAGGTGTTCGAAGATGTGTGGATCGATATCCGGGTCTTCTATTCGGTTCCATTGGTCCTCCTGTCTGTTCTTATGCCAGGACCAGGCTGTTTTCAGAACTGTAGCTTACAGAGTGTTCTTGCAGGTGGGGCACAGAAGAGGTTAATTACGGTACCTTAGTTCTTCTGCTTTTCTAGCAGACCGGAGCCCAGCTGACAGGAATCCAGTAGAGATGGTGTCAAGGTTCACACTGACACTAACAGCTGTAACTTGAGCAGGATTTGTGATCCACATGAAATTTGCAATGAATTGCAGCAAATCTGTGACACTCTAACTTGCTCAGGCTCAGTATCTGAACATACAGATGTTTGCAATGATCACTGGCTTCAGGATTTTTTTGTTGTTGTTGTTGTTGTTGTTTTGTTTTTCCACGAGACAGGGTTTCCCTGTAGCTGAAGTTTAACGGCCTGGTGTTTTTGTGACTTACTGCTTCAAAGAACTTCTCCATTTCTTTATCCCTAAGGGAAAATAAATATAATCACTAAATACATTTAAGTGTCTTTCAACCATTTTAGATCCCTCTGTTGAGAGTTCTCTGTTTAGGTCTGTACTCCATTTTTTAAAATTGGATTATTTGTTCTTTGGATGACCAATTTCTCGACTTCTTTGTGTATTTTGGAGATTAGTGAAGATCTTTTCCCATTCTGTAAGGCCGTCGTTTTGTCTTGTTGGCCATGTTCTTTGCTTTACAGAAGCTTTTCAGTTTCAGGAGGTCTCACTTATTAATTGTTTCTCTCAGTGTCTGTTTTTTTTCTTTTTTTTTTCTTTTTTCTTTCTTTTTTTTCTTTTTTTTCTTTTTTTCTTTTTTTTCTTCTTCTTCTTTTCTTTTTTTTTCTTTTTTTTCTCTCTTTAGTTTTTTTCTTTGTTCTTTTTTTTTGTTTTGTTTTTCTTTTTTTTTTCTTTTTTCTTTTTTTTCTTTTTCTCTCAGTGTCTGTGCTACTGGGGTTCTATTTAGCAAGCGTTCTCCTGTGCCAATGTGTTCAAGTGCATTTGATATTTTTATTTTTATATTCTTTTATTGTGGATGAAGTCAATTATTTGAACTCTCAAATATTTTTATTGTTATTATCTCTCTATTTGTTTGCTTATTTGTGGTTGTTCACCAACTTGACTATCTAGAGGAAGTAAAAGTCGTAACAAGGTTTCCGTAGGTGAACCTGCGGAAGGATCATTAACGTGAGAGAGCAGCGGCGGCGGCTCTGCCCGCCCGCTCGCCTGCCTCGCCCGAGTTCTCGCCGGGAGGCGCGCTCCCCGGGTCGCACGTGTGTTGTGCGCACGGAAGTGTGCGTGCGCACGGGCGCGCGTGGCGGTCGTGAGAGAGAGGTCGAGAGGGGGAAAGGGGGACGGGCGCCGGCTCGCCCGCCCTCCTCGCCCCGTCCGAGGACCCGTGTCTGGCTCTGCCGCTGGCGGCTCACGGCGGACGGCGGCTCTCTTCCCGCTCTCGCTCTCCTCCGTCCACTCCCGCTGCTTGCCTCACCGCACCGCAGCGGCCCGCGGGTGTGTCCCCTCTTTCCCGGGCGCGTGCCTTTCCCTCTCCATCCCTCTTCCCGGGGGAGGATGGGCGAGGGTCTGGCAGCGCCCCGGGCCCCCTCTCGCCGCCGACCTCCGCTCGCGCGCCGTGGCGCCACGGCGCGCCTGTCGGGGAGGCGGCGGAGGTTGGGCGCACTTTTTTTTCCCCCCTCTCCACCTCCTTCTCCAAAGGACCGGGGTAGACCAGTAGTCCCTCCCACCGGGCGGGAGGCCATTTTTTTCCCCCGGGGATGCGGCGGGTCGACCAGATGTCCCGCTGGACTCTTTTTTTTTTTTTTTTTTTTTTTTTAATGTATAATATATATTATATCTTCCTAGACCTGACGGGTCGACCAGTTGTCTCTGTGCACTTCCTTTTTTTTGACGGACTGGCAGCGGGTCGACCAGTTGTCCGATTAAAAATTTGGCCTTAAAATGCTAAGTACCGGGGTCGACCAGTTGGCCTTGTGAACTTGGGTCGACCAGTTGTCTTTTTCCATGTCTTGATTGACTGATGTCATTCTTCAATGTGTTGGTGATTAGTTTATCTCTTTTGTTCTCTATGCCAACACGCCCCACTCACCAAACACTTTTTTTTAAATTTATTTATTTACTTATTTTTATTTTACTTTTTTATTATTTATTTATTTATACATACATACATACATCCTGTCTATCTGTCCAGATGGGGCAGGGGTAGAAGGGGCTAGCTATGAGAGGAAGGTGCTCGGTGGGCATCCAGTTGTAAATAAGGCTGGGAATAAATAGCTGAATATTAATTCATTTGAGTAATATTAAAACTGTTCAAGTAGAAAACAATTGCTTTCTTTTTCTGTTTGCCCAGAGATCTGACTGACTGCAACTTGGAAAGAAGACGGCCCTGCTGGACAGAGACCTCCCTCCTGCTTTGGGTGGGTCGACCAGTTTACATGTTTATTTCCACGTTTTGTCTTTTATGGATTGAATGGATGTGTCTCTCTCTCTCTTTTTTTTTTTTTTTGGTTTTTCGAGACAGGGTTTCTCTGTGGCTTTGGAGCCTGTCCTGGAACTAGCACTGTAGACCAGGCTGGTCTCGAACTCACAGAGATCCGCCTACCTCTGCCTCCCGAGTACTGGGATTAAAGGTGTGCGCCACCATCGCCCGGCTCTCATTTTTTTTTTCACGATTGCTTGCTTGCTTGCTTGCTTACTTACTTACTTACTTACTATCTGTTCAGCCCATCTCATTTACTTACTTCTTTAAAAAAAATGACCCACCTAGTTATTTACTTACTTACTTACTTACTTGTTCATTCATTCCTTCACTTCCTTATCTTCTTTCATATATCTGTTTATTTATCTGCTGATTTAGCGTGACTCATTTACTTATTGAATGTTTCAATTATTATTTAGTTTTATTCATTTATTCATTCTTTATGTCTATTTTTATGTATGTATTTACTTACTTTCTTAATTTTTTTTTTACTTTTTAAAATTTACTTAATTTTTTTCTTTCTTTGGGAATGTAGATTCTTTCTTCCTTTCTTCCTTTCTTTCCTTCTTTCTGTCTCCTGACTGTCACTGACTAAGAAAATGGTGGCCTCCATGTCACTGGTCAACATAGCAGCTCCTAAAATGGAATTTGATGAAGGGATACATAGATAGATAGATAAATAGATAGATAGATAGATAGATAGATAGATAGATAGATAGATAGATAGATGGGATGCGCACACGCTCACACACACACACACACACACACACACACATACACACACATATGCACGCACGTGCATGACATGTACAGATGGGGGGCGATTCCAATGTTTTCAGAGGAAGGTGCTCGCTGGTAATAATAAATGTGCTGGTAAATAAGGCTGGAAATAGCTGAATATTAAATCATTAAAACTCTTCAAATAAATAAAAAGCAATTCCATTTCTCTCTCTCTCTCTTTCTCACCATATACCAGCACATCTGAACTGACTGCAACATACAAAAGAAGAAGAAACACAGAAAGAAGACATCCCTGCTGGACAGGATCTGAGATGAGAATAAATTCATCGAATGGCTGCCAACAGCATTTCATTGAGAAGAGATTCCACATTTTATGCTGTACAGTTACTTAGTTAGATAGATAGATAAAGAGAGGCCTGTGAACTGGGGTGGGCTGTGGCTTCTCAGGTCACCTCAGGTCAGGGAGGGGCTGAGGAGTGTCCCATTGGCCTTGACAATAGGCAGGAGTCAGAGGTTAATGTCAGGGCAGGGCCTGAGAGTTCCTCAAAGGGAATGAATGGAGACCCTTGCTTACCTAAGAAATGCCTGACCTTGGAAAAGGACTTGTGGAAAGCGGGCCCTTGAAACTGTGGTTTCACGTCTTACTAGAAAGCTCCCTCTTGGAAGGGAAAGTCATCGTGATATCTTACTCTTTTCCCAAGGATACCCTACCTACCCTTCTGATCATTCTTACTGAATTAAGTCTTCCACTGCAAATAAATAAATAAATAAATAAATAAATAATAAATGAAGTGGGTGAGTGAGTGAGTGAGTGAGTGAGTAAGTAAGTAAGTAAGTAAACAAGCAAATACGTGGATGGACAAATAAATACAAAGTTTGCTGTTGTTGACTGACTTTTGATTTCATAATGAATCTCTCTCTCTCTCTCTCTCTCTCTCTCTCTCACACACACACACACACACACACACACACACTAAATATACAATAAAAGGAAGCATAACACCTTTACTCAGGGGGCAGAGTGAACTCTGAAAGTTTTCCAGGCGGGGGGGGGGGGGAGAGACAGAATATAAGAACAAAATGAGAAACAAGGAAAAATAGTGTTGGCTGGCTGGCCGGCTTTCAGTTCCCTGACAGAAATGAGCACATTGTGGAGGAAACACAAAGTTGTTACACTATGTGGGTGTGATGAGGAGAGATTGTGAGTGAGTGTCCTGTCAGAACAAAGTTAGTCCCATAGTTGATGAAATTCATTATCCCAAAACTTCAGCAGAATATATCCCAAGTTTGCAAATGTGTGATCAGCTTGTGACAGGTTGGGCTGGAGATGCTGAGAACTGGGGAGCCCTCAATGCAAGAGCAGACACTCATTCCCATGAAGAGGGAGAGAGGGAGGGAGGGAGGGAGGGAGGGAGGGAGGGAGGGATCATTCATTCCTATACTCAAGTTTAAAGAAAGATGAGTGGCTATCTATGGAGAGACCACTCACAGATATGAAAAATCATTTCCTAAAAATCAAATTTCTCAGTCAGTATGCAACTGCTATGGTGCTTCTCCTAGATAGAGCAAAACACACAAACAAACTGATTCCTTGATCTAGAGCCACAGTGCACATGCTGTGGAAAAGGGGACATGGCCAACTTGAATCACAATATTCATCAGAGCATGAAAAGAGCGTAAAAAGGACACAGAGGAGAGATAATTGTGGTCCTTCCTTCCTCCCTCCCTCCCTCCCTCCCTCCCTCCTTCCCTCAGGAAGTGACTGACAGATGAGACTTTGTCCAAGCAGGTTCTGTCTGAAATACCAGACTTGAGTTTCCCCCTCTGTGGGTATTAGCTAATCAGTCCTCCCTTCTTTCTGTAGGAAGGTGGTGCATGTCTCTCAGAACTTACCTGGTTTCCTCTGCACCAGGTGAACCAGGGAAAAGCTTTCTAAGCCTTATTCAGACCCATAGAGGCTGCGCTGTGTGTGACTTCAGAGACCTCAGGGAGTATAGGGGTGGGTGGGTGCTTGATGCTTCAGACTCATGTCATTGAAGGACATAACATAGTCTGGATTCACAGAGATTCACAACACAGAGCCATTGTCACTTACTAACAGCTCAGGACACCCAGAGCTAACAAGAAATTGCAGTCTCAGCCGGGCTTTAATCACAGCACACACACAGATCTCTGTGAATTCAAAGATGGCCTGATTTACAGAGTGAGTTTTAGGACAGCCCAAGATACAAAAAGAAACCCTTTCTTGAAAAACAAAGCAAAACAGCAAAAGAAAGAAAGACAAGGAAAAAGAAAAAAATGGCAGTCTCTTTCCACTCTCTCCTCCATTGGCTCTTAAAGAGCTCTCAAGCTGAACTGGAGACCATGGTGTCACTCAAAACTGGGAAGCCAGAAACCTTAGGGGGGTCACAGGAGTCGGACTGACTGCAGCACTTGATGCCTCAACCCTGCTAATGGCTGTGATATAAGGCATGGTAAAATACGGGCTTTGGCAGAGCACTACTCCCCTTTCTCTATTATTATTGCTACACAACGAAAAGGACTGGGGGGGGGGGTGATGATGTGCAGTCAGTGCTGGTATTGAAATCTCACTGACTCCTTCCGCACTCCTTGTCAATTCCCGACTTTGTCAAATCAACTATCGTGAATCTTTGATGTGGGTTGGCCCTTTAGGAACTCAGAGAAACAAGACAGACAGACCTGTTTCATCCCAGAAACCTCCCAGTTCCTGAGCCCTAGCCCTGGAAGTCTCAAAGCCATCACATCCAGAAATCTCTCTAGTCCCTGCTAGTGGTGAACTCACTTCGTCTTCCCCAGGACCAATAATTATTTCTCCATGTTTTCCTGTGAGATCTGAGGCCAGCTTTCTTCTTCCTCCCTCTGGCCTCTCCACGAACGATCTCCATTCTCTAGACAACATGTCTAGAACCGAATCTTATAGGCACCGAGAGAGTGTGTCTTGAGGGCAGTTGGCGTTTCTAGGACACGAGTGACATCACAAAATTCCGAGAGCTCTCTGGGATACCGTGGAATTTCCAGAGAAGGGACTGCTGATGTCGTGAGGCACGGCCTTTACCTCCTTGCTGATATTTCTCCCCGAACTGACCGACCGACCGACCGACCGACCAACCGGAACCTGAGGTTTCCTTTCCAGGAGTCTCTCCTCCGACACAGAGGGAGCCATTCAGGATTTCCTCCTTCCAAAACCAGAAATTTCTCTCTGCTTCATTAATATCTTCTCACTACTTCCTGAACCCATGGGGAGTTAGTTAGTTGAACACTCACTTTTTTCATGAATGACCCTTCCTCCCTCTCCTGAACATCTCATATTACTGATTCATACTCAGTAAAACAGTAATATGAGAAATTAGGCCAGGAGGACATGGAAGATGAGGGTTGAGTCTTCTGAAGTGAACAAGCACTTAGGGAAGGCTAAACTTAAGGGAATTTGACTCTGAGTGGCAAGACATGAATAGCTGCTGCCAAGGCACAGATACAGGCACCAACTGGGCCCTCGGCATCCTCCTGCATCATCAGAGCTGTGTGGGAAACTCAGCCCAAAGGAGGGGCCGTGTTCAAAGGGAGAGGGCATTTTCGAGGACAGCACTGTTTTCTTTTTCTTCTTTCTTTCTTTCTTTCTTTCTTTCTTTTTTTTTTTCGAGACAGGGTTGTTCTGTAGTTTTTTTTTTTTTTGGAGCCTGTCCTGGAACTAGCTCTTGTAGACCAGGCTGGTCTTGAACTCACATGCTTTCTTTTTTTTTCTATTGGATATTTTTGACTTCTTTATCAAAGATCAGGTGTTCGAAGATGTGTGGATCGATATCCGGGTCTTCTATTCGGTTCCATTGGTCCTCCTGTCTGTTCTTATGCCAGGACCAGGCTGTTTTCAGAACTGTAGCTTACAGAGTGTTCTTGCAGGTGGGGCACAGAAGAGGTTAATTACGGTACCTTAGTTCTTCTGCTTTTCTAGCAGACCGGAGCCCAGCTGACAGGAATCCAGTAGAGATGGTGTCAAGGTTCACACTGACACTAACAGCTGTAACTTGAGCAGGATTTGTGATCCACATGAAATTTGCAATGAATTGCAGCAAATCTGTGACACTCTAACTTGCTCAGGCTCAGTATCTGAACATACAGATGTTTGCAATGATCACTGGCTTCAGGATTTTTTTGTTGTTGTTGTTGTTGTTGTTTTGTTTTTCCACGAGACAGGGTTTCCCTGTAGCTGAAGTTTAACGGCCTGGTGTTTTTGTGACTTACTGCTTCAAAGAACTTCTCCATTTCTTTATCCCTAAGGGAAAAGAAATATAATCACTAAATACATTTAAGTGTCTTTCAACCATTTTAGATCCCTCTGTTGAGAGTTCTCTGTTTAGGTCTGTACTCCATTTTTTAAAATTGGATTATTTGTTCTTTGGATGACCAATTTCTCGACTTCTTTGTGTATTTTGGAGATTAGTGAAGATCTTTTCCCATTCTGTAAGGCCGTCGTTTTGTCTTGTTGGCCATGTTCTTTGCTTTACAGAAGCTTTTCAGTTTCAGGAGGTCTCACTTATTAATTGTTTCTCTCAGTGTCTGTTTTTTTTCTTTTTTTTTCTTTTTTCTTTCTTTTTTTTCTTTTTTTTCTTTTTTTCTTTTTTTTCTTCTTCTTCTTTTCTTTTTTTTTCTTTTTTTCTCTCTTTAGTTTTTTTCTTTGTTCTTTTTTTTTGTTTTGTTTTTCTTTTTTTTTTCTTTTTTCTTTTTTTTCTTTTTCTCTCAGTGTCTGTGCTACTGGGGTTCTATTTAGCAAGCGTTCTCCTGTGCCAATGTGTTCAAGTGCATTTGATATTTTTATTTTTATATTCTTTTATTGTGGATGAAGTCAATTATTTGAACTCTCAAATATTTTTATTGTTATTATCTCTCTATTTGTTTGCTTATTTGTGGTTGTTCACCAACTTGACTATCTAGAGGAAGTAAAAGTCGTAACAAGGTTTCCGTAGGTGAACCTGCGGAAGGATCATTAACGTGAGAGAGCAGCGGCGGCGGCTCTGCCCGCCCGCTCGCCTGCCTCGCCCGAGTTCTCGCCGGGAGGCGCGCTCCCCGGGTCGCACGTGTGTTGTGCGCACGGAAGTGTGCGTGCGCACGGGCGCGCGTGGCGGTCGTGAGAGAGAGGTCGAGAGACGGGGAAGGGGGACGGGCGCCGGCTCGCCCGCCCTCCTCGCCCCGTCCGAGGACCCGTGTCTGGCTCTGCCGCTGGCGGCTCACGGCGGACGGCGGCTCTCTTCCCGCTCTCGCTCTCCTCCATCCACTCCCGCTGCTTGCCTCACCGCACCGCAGCGGCCCGCGGGTGTGTCCCCTCTTTCCCGGGCGCGCGCCTTTCCCTGTCCATCCCTCTTCCCGGGGGAGGATGGGCGAGGGTCTGGCGGCGCCCCGGGCCCCCTCTCGCCGCCGACCTCCGCTCGCGCGACGTGGCGCCGCGGCGCGCCTGTCGGGGAGGCGGCGGAGGTTGGGCGCACTTTTTTTTCCCCCCTCTCCACCTCCTTCTCCAAAGGACCGGGGTAGACCAGTAGGCCCTCCCACCGGGCGGGAGGCCATTTTTTCCCCCGGGGATGCGGCGGGTCGACCAGATGTCCCGCTGGACTCTTTTTTTTTTTTTTTTAATGTATAATATATATTATATCTTCCTAGACCTGACGGGTCGACCAGTTGTCTCTGTGCACTTCCTTTTTTTTGACGGACTGGCAGCGGGTCGACCAGTTGTCCGATTAAATATTTGGCCTTAAAATGCTAAGTACCGGGGTCGACCAGTTGGCCTTGTGAACTTGGGTCGACCAGTTGTCTTTTTCCATGTCTTGATTGAATGATGTCATTCTTCAATGTGTTGGTGGTTAGTTTATCTCTTTTGTTCTCTATGCCAACACGCCCCACTCACCAAACACTTTTTTTTAAATTTATTTATTTACTTATTTTTATTTTACTTTTTTATTATTTATTTATTTATTTATTTATTTATACATCCATCCATCCATCCATCCATCCATCCATACATACATACATACATCCTGTCTATCTGTCCAGATGGGGCAGGGGTAGAAGGGGCTAGCTATGAGAGGAAGGTGCTCGGTGGGCATCCAGTTGTAAATAAGGCTGGGAATAAATAGCTGAATATTAATTCATTTGAGTAATATTAAAACTGTTCAAGTAGAAAACAATTGCTTTCTTTTCTGTTTGCCCAGAGATCTGACTGACTGCAACTTGGAAAGAAGACGGCCCTGCTGGACAGAGACTCCCTCCTGCTTTGGGTGGGTGGGGCGGCTGAGTGAACGTGGGTGGGTCGACCAGTTTACATGTTTATTTCCACGTTTTGTCTTTTATGGATTGAATGGATGTGTCTCATTTTTTTTTTCACGATTGCTTGCTTGCTTGCTTACTTACTTACTTACTTACTTATCTGTTCAGCCCATCTCATTTACTTACTTCTTTAAAAAAAATGACCCACCTAGTTATTTACTTACTTACTTACTTGTTCATTCATTCCTTCACTTCCTTATCTTCTTTCATATATCTGTTTATTTATCTGCTGATTTAGCGTGACTCATTTACTTATTGAATGTTTCAATTATTATTTAGTTTTATTCATTTATTCATTCTTTATGTCTATTTTTATGTATGTATTTACTTACTTTCTTAATTTTTTTTTTTTACTTTTTAAAATTTACTTAAATTTTTTCTTTCTTTGGGAATGTAGATTCTTTCTTTCTTCCTTTCTTCCTTTCTTCCTTTCTTCCTTTCTTTCCTTCTTTCTGTCTCCTGACTGTCACTGGCTAAGAAAATGGTGGCCTCCATGTCACTGGTCAGCGTAGCAGCTCCTAAAATGGAATTTGATGAAGGGATACATAGATAGATAGATAGATAGATAGATAGATAGATAGATAGATAGATAGATAGATACATGGGATGCGCACACGCTCACACACACACACACACACACACACATATGCACGCACGTGCATGACATGTACAGATGGGGGGCGATTCCAATGTTTTCAGAGGAAGGTGCTCGCTGGTAATAATAAATGTGCTGGTAAATAAGGCTGGAAATAGCTGAATATTAAATCATTAAAACTCTTCAAATAAATAAAAAGCAATTCCATTTCTCTCTCTCTCTCTTTCTCACCATATACCAGCACATCTGAACTGACTGCAACATACAAAAGAAGAAGAAACACGGAAAGAAGACATCCCTGCTGGACAGGATCTGAGATGAGAATAAATTCATCGAATGGCTGCCAACAGCATTTCATTGAGAAGAGATTCCACATTTTATGCTGTACAGTTACTTAGTTAGATAGATAGATAAAGAGAGGCCTGTGAACTGGGGTGGGCTGTGGCTTCTCAGGTCACCTCAGGTCAGGGAGGGGCTGAGGAGTGTCCCATTGGCCTTGACAATAGGCAGGAGTCAGAGGTTAATGTCAGGGCAGGGCCTGAGAGTTCCTCAAAGGGAATGAATGGAGACCCTTGCTTACCTAAGAAATGCCTGACCTTGGAAAAGGACTTGTGGAAAGCGGGCCCTTGAAACTGTGGTTTCACGTCTTACTAGAAAGCTCCCTCTTGGAAGGGAAAGTCATCGTGATATCTTACTCTTTTCCCAAGGATACCCTACCTACCCTTCTGATCATTCTTACTGAATTAAGTCTTCCACTGCAAATAAATAAATAAATAAATAATAAATGAAGTGGGTGAGTGAGTGAGTGAGTGAGTGAGTAAGTAAGTAAGTAAGTAAGTAAACAAGCAAATACGTGGATGGACAAATAAATACAAAGTTTGCTGTTGTTGACTGACTTTTGATTTCATAATGAATCTCTCTCTCTCTCTCTCTCTCTCTCTCTCTCACACACACACACACACACACACACACACACACACACACTAAATATACAATAAAAGGAAGCATAACACCTTTACTCAGGGGGCAGAGTGAACTCTGAAAGTTTTCCAGGCGGGGGGGGGGGAGAGACAGAATATAAGAACAAAATGAGAAACAAGGAAAAATAGTGTTGGCTGGCTGGCCGGCTTTCAGTTCCCTGACAGAAATGAGCACATTGTGGAGGAAACACAAAGTTGTTACACTATGTGGGTGTGATGAGGAGAGATTGTGAGTGAGTGTCCTGTCAGAACAAAGTTAGTCCCATAGTTGATGAAATTCATTATCCCAAAACTTCAGCAGAATATATCCCAAGTTTGCAAATGTGTGATCAGCTTGTGACAGGTTGGGCTGGAGATGCTGAGAACTGGGGAGCCCTCAATGCAAGAGCAGACACTCATTCCCATGAAGAGGGAGAGAGGGAGGGAGGGAGGGAGGGAGGGAGGGAGGGATCATTCATTCCTATACTCAAGTTTAAAGAAAGATGAGTGGCTATCTATGGAGAGACCACTCACAGATATGAAAAATCATTTCCTAAAAATCAAATTTCTCAGTCAGTATGCAACTGCTATGGTGCTTCTCCTAGATAGAGCAAAACACACAAACAAACTGATTCCTTGATCTAGAGCCACAGTGCACATGCTGTGGAAAAGGGGACATGGCCAACTTGAATCACAATATTCATCAGAGCATGAAAAGAGCGTAAAAAGGACACAGAGGAGAGATAATTGTGGTCCTTCCTTCCTCCCTCCCTCCCTCCCTCCCTCCTTCCCTCAGGAAGTGACTGACAGATGAGACTTTGTCCAAGCAGGTTCTGTCTGAAATACCAGACTTGAGTTTCCCCCTCTGTGGGTATTAGCTAATCAGTCCTCCCTTCTTTCTGTAGGAAGGTGGTGCATGTCTCTCAGAACTTACCTGGTTTCCTCTGCACCAGGTGAACCAGGGAAAAGCTTTCTAAGCCTTATTCAGACCCATAGAGGCTGCGCTGTGTGTGACTTCAGAGACCTCAGGGAGTATAGGGGTGGGTGGGTGCTTGATGCTTCAGACTCATGTCATTGAAGGACATAACATAGTCTGGATTCACAGAGATTCACAACACAGAGCCATTGTCACTTACTAACAGCTCAGGACACCCAGAGCTAACAAGAAATTGCAGTCTCAGCCGGGCTTTAATCACAGCACACACACAGATCTCTGTGAATTCAAAGATGGCCTGATTTACAGAGTGAGTTTTAGGACAGCCCAAGATACAAAAAGAAACCCTTTCTTGAAAAACAAAGCAAAACAGCAAAAGAAAGAAAGACAAGGAAAAAGAAAAAAATGGCAGTCTCTTTCCACTCTCTCCTCCATTGGCTCTTAAAGAGCTCTCAAGCTGAACTGGAGACCATGGTGTCACTCAAAACTGGGAAGCCAGAAACCTTAGGGGGGTCACAGGAGTCGGACTGACTGCAGCACTTGATGCCTCAACCCTGCTAATGGCTGTGATATAAGGCATGGTAAAATACGGGCTTTGGCAGAGCACTACTCCCCTTTCTCTATTATTATTGCTACACAACGAAAAGGACCGGGGGGGGGGGTGATGATGTGCAGTCAGTGCTGGTATTGAAATCTCACTGACTCCTTCCGCACTCCTTGTCAATTCCCGACTTTGTCAAATCAACTATCGTGAATCTTTGATGTGGGTTGGCCCTTTAGGAACTCAGAGAAACAAGACAGACAGACCTGTTTCATCCCAGAAACCTCCCAGTTCCTGAGCCCTAGCCCTGGAAGTCTCAAAGCCATCACATCCAGAAATCTCTCTAGTCCCTGCTAGTGGTGAACTCACTTCGTCTTCCCCAGGACCACTAATTATTTCTCCATGTTTTCCTGTGAGATCTGAGGCCAGCTTTCTTCTTCCTCCCTCTGGCCTCTCCACGAACGATCTCCATTCTCTAGACAACATGTCTAGAACCGAGTCTTATAGGCACCGAGAGAGTGTGTCTTGAGGGCAGTTGGCGTTTCTAGGACACGAGTGACATCACAAAATTCCGAGAGCTCTCTGGGATACCGTGGAATTTCCAGAGAAGGGACTGCTGATGTCGTGAGGCACGGCCTTTACCTCCTTGCTGATATTTCTCCCCGAACTGACCGACCGACCGACCGACCGACCGACCAACCGGAACCTGAGGTTTCCTTTCCAGGAGTCTCTCCTCCGACACAGAGGGAGCCATTCAGGATTTCCTCCTTCCAAAACCAGAAATTTCTCTCTGCTTCATTAATATCTTCTCACTACTTCCTGAACCCATGGGGAGTTAGTTAGTTGAACACTCACTTTTTTCATGAATGACCCTTCCTCCCTCTCCTGAACATCTCATATTACTGATTCATACTCAGTAAAACAGTAATATGAGAAATTAGGCCAGGAGGACATGGAAGATGAGGGTTGAGTCTTCTGAAGTGAACAAGCACTTAGGGAAGGCTAAACTTAAGGGAATTTGACTCTGAGTGGCAAGACATGAATAGCTGCTGCCAAGGCACAGATACAGGCACCAACTGGGCCCTCGGCATCCTCCTGCATCATCAGAGCTGTGTGGGAAACTCAGCCCAAAGGAGGGGCCGTGTTCAAAGGGAGAGGGCATTTTCGAGGACAGCACTTTTTTCTTTTTCTTCTTTCTTTCTTTCTTTCTTTCTTTTTTTTTTTCGAGACAGGGTTGTTCTGTAGTTTTTTTTTTTTTTGGAGCCTGTCCTGGAACTAGCTCTTGTAGACCAGGCTGGTCTTGAACTCACATGCTTTCTTTTTTTTTCTATTGGATATTTTTGACTTCTTTATCAAAGATCAGGTGTTCGAAGATGTGTGGATCGATATCCGGGTCTTCTATTCGGTTCCATTGGTCCTCCTGTCTGTTCTTATGCCAGGACCAGGCTGTTTTCAGAACTGTAGCTTACAGAGTGTTCTTGCAGGTGGGGCACAGAAGAGGTTAATTACGGTACCTTAGTTCTTCTGCTTTTCTAGCAGACCGGAGCCCAGCTGACAGGAATCCAGTACAGATGGTGTCAAGGTTCACACTGACACTAACAGCTGTAACTTGAGCAGGATTTGTGATCCACATGAAATTTGCAATGAATTGCAGCAAATCTGTGACACTCTAACTTGCTCAGGCTCAGTATCTGAACATACAGATGTTTGCAATGATCACTGGCTTCAGGATTTTTTTTTGTTGTTGTTGTTGTTGTTTTGTTTTTCCACGAGACAGGGTTTCCCTGTAGCTGAAGTTTAACGGACTGGTGTTTTTGTGACTTACTGCTTCAAAGAACTTCTCCATTTCTTTATCCCTAAGGGAAAAGAAATATAATCACTAAATACATTTAAGTGTCTTTCAACCATTTTAGATCCCTCTGTTGAGAGTTCTCTGTTTAGGTCTGTACTCCATTTTTTAAAATTGGATTATTTGTTCTTTGGATGACCAATTTCTCGACTTCTTTGTGTATTTTGGAGATTAGTGAAGATCTTTTCCCATTCTGTAAGGCCGTCGTTTTGTCTTGTTGGCCATGTTCTTTGCTTTACAGAAGCTTTTCAGTTTCAGGAGGTCTCACTTATTAATTGTTTCTCTCTGTGTCTGTTTTTTTTTCTTTTTTTTTTCTTTTTTCTTTCTTTTTTTTTCTTTTTTTTCTTTTTTTCTTTTTTTCTTTTTTTTCTTCTTCTTCTTTTCTTTTTTTTTCTTTTTTTTCTCTCTTTAGTTTTTTTCTTTGTTCTTTTTTTTTGTTTTGTTTTTCTTTTTTTTTTTCTTTTTTCTTTTTTTTCTTTTTCTCTCAGTGTCTGTGCTACTGGGGTTCTATTTAGCAAGCGTTCTCCTGTGCCAATGTGTTCAAGTGCATTTGATATTTTTATTTTTATATTCTTTTATTGTGGATGAAGTCAATTATTTGAACTCTCAAATATTTTTATTGTTATTATCTCTCTATTTGTTTGCTTATTTGTGGTTGTTCACCAACTTGACTATCTAGAGGAAGTAAAAGTCGTAACAAGGTTTCCGTAGGTGAACCTGCGGAAGGATCATTAACGTGAGAGAGCAGCGGCGGCGGCTCTGCCCGCCCGCTCGCCTGCCTCGCCCGAGTTCTCGCCGGGAGGCGCGCTCCCCGGGTCGCACGTGTGTTGTGCGCACGGAAGTGTGCGTGCGCACGGGCGCGCGTGGCGGTCGTGAGAGAGAGGTCGAGAGACGGGGAAGGGGGACGGGCGCCGGCTCGCCCGCCCTCCTCGCCCCGTCCGAGGACCCGTGTCTGGCTCTGCCGCTGGCGGCTCACGGCGGACGGTGGCTCTCTTCCCGCTCTCGCTCTCCTCCATCCACTCCCGCTGCTTGCCTCACCGCACCGCAGCGGCCCGCGGGTGTGTCCCCTCTTTCCCGGGCGCGCGCCTTTCCCTCTCCATCCCTCTTCCCGGGGGAGGATGGGCGAGGGTCTGGCGGCGCCCCGGGCCCCCTCTCGCCGCCGACCTCCGCTCGCGCGACGTGGCGCCGCGGCGCGCCTGTCGGGGAGGCGGCGGAGGTTGGGCGCACTTTTTTTTCCCCCCTCTCCACCTCCTTCTCCAAAGGACCGGGGTAGACCAGTAGGCCCTCCCACCGGGCGGGAGGCCATTTTTTCCCCCGGGGATGCGGCGGGTCGACCAGATGTCCCGCTGGACTCTTTTTTTTTTTTTTTTTTTTTTTTTTTAATGTATAATATATATTATATCTTCCTAGACCTGACGGGTCGACCAGTTGTCTCTGTGCACTTCCTTTTTTTTGACGGACTGGCAGCGGGTCGACCAGTTGTCCGATTAAATATTTGGCCTTAAAATGCTAAGTACCGGGGTCGACCAGTTGGCCTTGTGAACTTGGGTCGACCAGTTGTCTTTTTCCATGTCTTGATTGAATGATGTCATTCTTCAATGTGTTGGTGGTTAGTTTATCTCTTTTGTTCTCTATGCCAACACGCCCCACTCACCAAACACTTTTTTTTAAATTTATTTATTTACTTATTTTTATTTTACTTTATTATTATTTATTTATTTATACATACATACATACATCCTGTCTATCTGTCCAGATGGGGCAGGGGTAGAAGGGGCTAGCTATGAGAGGAAGGTGCTCGGTGGGCATCCAGTTGTAAATAAGGCTGGGAATAAATAGCTGAATATTAATTCATTTGAGTAATATTAAAACTGTTCAAGTAGAAAACAATTGCTTTCTTTTTCTGTTTGCCCAGAGATCTGACTGACTGCAACTTGGAAAGAAGACGGCCCTGCTGGACAGAGACCTCCCTCCTGCTTTGGGTGGGTCGACCAGTTTACATGTTTATTTCCACGTTTTGTCTTTTATGGATTGAATGGATGTGTCTCTCTCTCTTTTTTTTTTTTTTTTGGTTTTTCGAGACAGGGTTTCTCTGTGGCTTTGGAGCCTGTCCTGGAACTAGCACTGTAGACCAGGCTGGTCTCGAACTCACAGAGATCCGCCTTCCTCTGCCTCCCGAGTACTGGGATTAAAGGCGTGCGCCACCATCGCCCGGCTCTCATTTTTTTTTTCACGATTGCTTGCTTGCTTGCTTGCTTACTTACTTACTTACTTACTATCTGTTCAGCCCATCTCATTTACTTACTTCTTTAAAAAAAATGACCCACCTAGTTATTTACTTACTTACTTACTTACTTGTTCATTCATTCCTTCACTTCCTTATCTTCTTTCATATATCTGTTTATTTATCTGCTGATTTAGCGTGACTCATTTACTTATTGAATGTTTCAATTATTATTTAGTTTTATTCATTTATTCATTCTTTATGTCTATTTTTATGTATGTATTTACTTACTTTCTTAATTTTTTTTTACTTTTTAAAATTTACTTAATTTTTTTCTTTCTTTGGGAATGTAGATTCTTTCTTCCTTTCTTCCTTTCTTTCCTTCTTTCTGTCTCCTGACTGTCACTGGCTAAGAAAATGGTGGCCTCCATGTCACTGGTCAACATAGCAGCTCCTAAAATGGAATTTGATGAAGGGATACATAGATAGATAGATAAATAGATAGATAGATAGATAGATAGATAGATAGATAGATAGATAGATAGATGGGATGCGCACACGCTCACACACACACACACACACACATATGCACGCACGTGCATGACATGTACAGATGGGGGGCGATTCCAATGTTTTCAGAGGAAGGTGCTCGCTGGTAATAATAAATGTGCTGGTAAATAAGGCTGGAAATAGCTGAATATTAAATCATTAAAACTCTTCAAATAAATAAAAAGCAATTCCATTTCTCTCTCTCTCTCTTTCTCACCATATACCAGCACATCTGAACTGACTGCAACATACAAAAGAAGAAGAAACACGGAAAGAAGACATCCCTGCTGGACAGGATCTGAGATGAGAATAAATTCATCGAATGGCTGCCAACAGCATTTCATTGAGAAGAGATTCCACATTTTATGCTGTACAGTTACTTAGTTAGATAGATAGATAAAGAGAGGCCTGTGAACTGGGGTGGGCTGTGGCTTCTCAGGTCACCTCAGGTCAGGGAGGGGCTGAGGAGTGTCCCATTGGCCTTGACAATAGGCAGGAGTCAGAGGTTAATGTCAGGGCAGGGCCTGAGAGTTCCTCAAAGGGAATGAATGGAGACCCTTGCTTACCTAAGAAATGCCTGACCTTGGAAAAGGACTTGTGGAAAGCGGGCCCTTGAAACTGTGGTTTCACATCTTACTAGAAAGCTCCCTCTTGGAAGGGAAAGTCATCGTGATATCTTACTCTTTTCCCAAGGATACCCTACCTACCCTTCTGATCATTCTTACTGAATTAAGTCTTCCACTGCAAATAAATAAATAAATAAATAATAAATGAAGTGGGTGAGTGAGCGAGTGAGTGAGTAAGTAAGTAAGTAAGTAAGTAAACAAGCAAATACGTGGATGGACAAATAAATACAAAGTTTGCTGTTGTTGACTGACTTTTGATTTCATAATGAATCTCTCTCTCTCTCTCTCTCTCTCACACACACACACACACACACACACACACACACACACACACACTAAATATACAATAAAAGGAAGCATAACACCTTTACTCAGGGGGCAGAGTGAACTCTGAAAGTTTTCCAGGCGGGGGGGGGGGGAGAGACAGAATATAAGAACAAAATGAGAAACAAGGAAAAATAGTGTTGGCTGGCTGGCCGGCTTTCAGTTCCCTGACAGAAATGAGCACATTGTGGAGGAAACACAAAGTTGTTACACTATGTGGGTGTGATGAGGAGAGATTGTGAGTGAGTGTCCTGTCAGAACAAAGTTAGTCCCATAGTTGATGAAATTCATTATCCCAAAACTTCAGCAGAATATATCCCAAGTTTGCAAATGTGTGATCAGCTTGTGACAGGTTGGGCTGGAGATGCTGAGAACTGGGGAGCCCTCAATGCAAGAGCAGACACTCATTCCCATGAAGAGGGAGAGAGGGAGGGAGGGAGGGAGGGAGGGAGGGATCATTCATTCCTATACTCAAGTTTAAAGAAAGATGAGTGGCTATCTATGGAGAGACCACTCACAGATATGAAAAATCATTTCCTAAAAATCAAATTTCTCAGTCAGTATGCAACTGCTATGGTGCTTCTCCTAGATAGAGCAAAACACACAAACAAACTGATTCCTTGATCTAGAGCCACAGTGCACATGCTGTGGAAAAGGGGACATGGCCAACTTGAATCACAATATTCATCAGAGCATGAAAAGAGCGTAAAAAGGACACAGAGGAGAGATAATTGTGGTCCTTCCTTCCTCCCTCCCTCCCTCCCTCCCTCCCTCCTTCCCTCAGGAAGTGACTGACAGATGAGACTTTGTCCAAGCAGGTTCTGTCTGAAATACCAGACTTGAGTTTCCCCCTCTGTGGGTATTAGCTAATCAGTCCTCCCTTCTTTCTGTAGGAAGGTGGTGCATGTCTCTCAGAACTTACCTGGTTTCCTCTGCACCAGGTGAACCAGGGAAAAGCTTTCTAAGCCTTATTCAGACCCATAGAGGCTGCGCTGTGTGTGACTTCAGAGACCTCAGGGAGTATAGGGGTGGGTGGGTGCTTGATGCTTCAGACTCATGTCATTGAAGGACATAACATAGTCTGGATTCACAGAGATTCACAACACAGAGCCATTGTCACTTACTAACAGCTCAGGACACCCAGAGCTAACAAGAAATTGCAGTCTCAGCCGGGCTTTAATCACAGCACACACACACAGATCTCTGTGAATTCAAAGATGGCCTGATTTACAGAGTGAGTTTTAGGACAGCCCAAGATACAAAAAGAAACCCTTTCTTGAAAAACAAAGCAAAACAGCAAAAGAAAGAAAGACAAGGAAAAAGAAAAAAATGGCAGTCTCTTTCCACTCTCTCCTCCATTGGCTCTTAAAGAGCTCTCAAGCTGAACTGGAGACCATGGTGTCACTCAAAACTGGGAAGCCAGAAACCTTAGGGGGGTCACAGGAGTCGGACTGACTGCAGCACTTGATGCCTCAACCCTGCTAATGGCTGTGATATAAGGCATGGTAAAATACGGGCTTTGGCAGAGCACTACTCCCCTTTCTCTATTATTATTGCTACACAACGAAAAGGACCGGGGGGGGGTGATGATGTGCAGTCAGTGCTGGTATTGAAATCTCACTGACTCCTTCCGCACTCCTTGTCAATTCCCGACTTTGTCAAATCAACTATCGTGAATCTTTGATGTGGGTTGGCCCTTTAGGAACTCAGAGAAACAAGACAGACAGACCTGTGTCATCCCAGAAACCTCCCAGTTCCTGAGCCCTAGCCCTGGAAGTCTCAAAGCCATCACATCCAGAAATCTCTCTAGTCCCTGCTAGTGGTGAACTCACTTCGTCTTCCCCAGGACCACTAATTATTTCTCCATGTTTTCCTGTGAGATCTGAGGCCAGCTTTCTTCTTCCTCCCTCTGGCCTCTCCACGAACGATCTCCATTCTCTAGACAACATGTCTAGAACCGAATCTTATAGGCACCGAGAGAGTGTGTCTTGAGGGCAGTTGGCGTTTCTAGGACACGAGTGACATCACAAAATTCCGAGAGCTCTCTGGGATACCGTGGAATTTCCAGAGAAGGGACTGCTGATGTCGTGAGGCACGGCCTTTACCTCCTTGCTGATATTTCTCCCCGAACTGACCGACCGACCGACCGACCGACCAACCGGAACCTGAGGTTTCCTTTCCAGGAGTCTCTCCTCCGACACAGAGGGAGCCATTCAGGATTTCCTCCTTCCAAAACCAGAAATTTCTCTCTGCTTCATTAATATCTTCTCACTACTTCCTGAACCCATGGGGAGTTAGTTAGTTGAACACTCACTTTTTTCATGAATGACCCTTCCTCCCTCTCCTGAACATCTCATATTACTGATTCATACTCAGTAAAACAGTAATATGAGAAATTAGGCCAGGAGGACATGGAAGATGAGGGTTGAGTCTTCTGAAGTGAACAAGCACTTAGGGAAGGCTAAACTTAAGGGAATTTGACTCTGAGTGGCAAGACATGAATAGCTGCTGCCAAGGCACAGATACAGGCACCAACTGGGCCCTCGGCATCCTCCTGCATCATCAGAGCTGTGTGGGAAACTCAGCCCAAAGGAGGGGCCGTGTTCAAAGGGAGAGGGCATTTTCGAGGACAGCACTGTTTTCTTTTTCTTCTTTCTTTCTTTCTTTCTTTCTTTTTTTTTTTCGAGACAGGGTTGTTCTGTAGTTTTTTTTTTTTTGGAGCCTGTCCTGGAACTAGCTCTTGTAGACCAGGCTGGTCTTGAACTCACATGCTTTCTTTTTTTTTCTATTGGATATTTTTGACTTCTTTATCAAAGATCAGGTGTTCGAAGATGTGTGGATCGATATCCGGGTCTTCTATTCGGTTCCATTGGTCCTCCTGTCTGTTCTTATGCCAGGACCAGGCTGTTTTCAGAACTGTAGCTTACAGAGTGTTCTTGCAGGTGGGGCACAGAAGAGGTTAATTACGGTACCTTAGTTCTTCTGCTTTTCTAGCAGACCGGAGCCCAGCTGACAGGAATCCAGTAGAGATGGTGTCAAGGTTCACACTGACACTAACAGCTGTAACTTGAGCAGGATTTGTGATCCACATGAAATTTGCAATGAATTGCAGCAAATCTGTGACACTCTAACGTGCTCAGGCTCAGTATCTGAACATACAGATGTTTGCAATGATCACTGGCTTCAGGATTTTTTTTTTTTTGTTGTTGTTGTTGTTTTGTTTTTCCACGAGACAGGGTTTCCCTGTAGCTGAAGTTTAACGGCCTGGTGTTTTTGTGACTTACTGCTTCAAAGAACTTCTCCATTTCTTTATCCCTAAGGGAAAAGAAATATAATCACTAAATACATTTAAGTGTCTTTCAACCATTTTAGATCCCTCTGTTGAGAGTTCTCTGTTTAGGTCTGTACTCCATTTTTTAAAATTGGATTATTTGTTCTTTGGATGACCAATTTCTCGACTTCTTTGTGTATTTTGGAGATTAGTGAAGATCTTTTCCCATTCTGTAAGGCCGTCGTTTTGTCTTGTTGGCCATGTTCTTTGCTTTACAGAAGCTTTTCAGTTTCAGGAGGTCTCACTTATTAATTGTTTCTCTCAGTGTCTGTTTTTTTTTTCTTTTTTTTTCTTTTTTCTTTCTTTTTTTTTCTTTTTTTTCTTTTTTTCTTTTTTTCTTTTTTTTCTTCTTCTTCTTTTCTTTTTTTTTCTTTTTTTTCTCTCTTTAGTTTTTTTCTTTGTTCTTTTTTTTTGTTTTGTTTTTCTTTTTTTTTTCTTTTTTCTTTTTTTTCTTTTTCTCTCAGTGTCTGTGCTACTGGGGTTCTATTTAGCAAGCGTTCTCCTGTGCCAATGTGTTCAAGTGCATTTGATATTTTTATTTTTATATTCTTTTATTGTGGATGAAGTCAATTATTTGAAATCTCAAATATTTTTATTGTTATTATCTCTCTATTTGTTTGCTTATTTGTGGTTGTTCACCAACTTGACTATCTAGAGGAAGTAAAAGTCGTAACAAGGTTTCCGTAGGTGAACCTGCGGAAGGATCATTAACGTGAGAGAGCAGCGGCGGCGGCTCTGCCCGCCCGCTCGCCTGCCTCGCCCGAGTTCTCGCCGGGAGGCGCGCTCCCCGGGTCGCACGTGTGTTGTGCGCACGGAAGTGTGCGTGCGCACGGGCGCGCGTGGCGGTCGTGAGAGAGAGGTCGAGAGAGGGGGAAGGGGGACGGGCGCCGGCTCGCCCGCCCTCCTCGCCCCGTCCGAGGACCCGTGTCTGGCTCTGCCGCTGGTGGCTCACGGCGGACGGCGGCTCTCTTCCCGCTCTCGCTCTCCTCCGTCCACTCCCGCTGCTTGCCTTACCGCACCGCAGCGGCCCGCGGGTGTGTCCCCTCTTTCCCGGGCGCGCGCCTTTCCCTCTCCATCCCTCTTCCCGGGGGAGGATGGGCGAGGGTCTGGCGGCGCCCCGGGCCCCCTCTCGCCGCCGACGTCCGCTCGCGCGCCGTGGCGCCGCGGCGCGCCTGTCGGGGAGGCGGTGGAGGTTGGGCGCACTTTTTTTTCCCCCCTCTCCACCTCCTTCTCCAAAGGACCGGGGTAGACCAGTAGTCCCTCCCACCGGGCGGGAGGCCATTTTTTTCCCCCGGGGATGCGGCGGGTCGACCAGATGTCCCGCTGGACTCTTTTTTTTTTTTTTTTTTTTTTAATGTATAATATATATTATATCTTCCTAGACCTGATGGGTCGACCAGTTGTCTCTGTGCACTTCCTTTTTTTTGACGGACTGGCAGCGGGTCGACCAGTTGTCCGATTAAATATTTGGCCTTAAAATCCTAAGTACCGGGGTCGACCAGTTGGCCTTGTGAACTTGGGTCGACCAGTTGTCTTTTTCCATGTCTTGATTGACTGATGTCATTCTTCAATGTGTTGGTGGTTAGTTTATCTCTTTTGTTCTCTATGCCAACACGCCCCACTCACCAAACACTTTTTTTTTAAATTTATTTATTTACTTCTTTTTATTTTACTTTTTTATTATTTATTTATTTATTTATACATACATACATACATCCTGTCTATCTGTCCAGATGGGGCAGGGGTAGAAGGGGCTAGCTATGAGAGGAAGGTGCTCGGTGGGCATCCAGTTGTAAATAAGGCTGGGAATAAATAGCTGAATATTAATTCATTTGAGTAATATTAAAACTGTTCAAGTAGAAAACAATTGCTTTCTTTTTCTGTTTGCCCAGAGATCTGACTGACTGCAACTTGGAAAGAAGACGGCCCTGCTGGACAGAGACCTCCCTCCTGCTTTGGGTGGGTCGACCAGTTTACATGTTTATTTCCACGTTTTGTCTTTTATGGATTGAATGGATGTGTCTCTCTCTCTTTTTTTTTTTTTTTTTTTTGGTTTTTCGAGACAGGGTTTCTCTGTGGCTTTGGAGCCTGTCCTGGAACTAGCACTGTAGACCAGGCTGGTCTCGAACTCACAGAGATCCGCCTACCTCTGCCTCCCGAGTACTGGGATTAAAGGCGTGCGCCACCATCGCCCGGCTCTCATTTTTTTTTCACGATTGCTTGCTTGCTTGCTTGCTTACTTACTTACTTACTTACTATCTGTTCAGCCCATCTCATTTACTTACTTCTTTAAAAAAAATGACCCACCTAGTTATTTACTTACTTACTTACTTACTTACTTGTTCATTCATTCCTTCACTTCCTTATCTTCTTTCATATATCTGTTTATTTATCTGCTGATTTAGCGTGACTCATTTACTTATTGAATGTTTCAATTATTATTTAGTTTTATTCATTTATTCATTCTTTATGTCTATTTTTATGTATGTATTTACTTACTTTCTTAATTTTTTTTTTACTTTTTAAAATTTACTTAATTTTTTTCTTTCTTTGGGAATGTAGATTCTTTCTTCCTTTCTTCCTTTCTTTCCTTCTTTCTGTCTCCTGACTGTCACTGGCTAAGAAAATGGTGGCCTCCATGTCACTGGTCAACATAGCAGCTCCTAAAATGGAATTTGATGAAGGGATACATAGATAGATAGATAAATAGATAGATAGATAGATAGATAGATAGATAGATAGATAGATAGATGGGATGCGCACACGCTCACACACACACACACACACACATATGCACGCACGTGCATGACATGTACAGATGGGGGGCGATTCCAATGTTTTCAGAGGAAGGTGCTCGCTGGTAATAATAAATGTGCTGGTAAATAAGGCTGGAAATAGCTGAATATTAAATCATTAAAACTCTTCAAATAAATAAAAAGCAATTCCATTTCTCTCTCTCTCTCTTTCTCACCATATACCAGCACATCTGAACTGACTGCAACATACAAAAGAAGAAGAAACACGGAAAGAAGACATCCCTGCTGGACAGGATCTGAGATGAGAATAAATTCATCGAATGGCTGCCAACAGCATTTCATTGAGAAGAGATTCCACATTTTATGCTGTACAGTTACTTAGTTAGATAGATAGATAAAGAGAGGCCTGTGAACTGGGGTGGGCTGTGGCTTCTCAGGTCACCTCAGGTCAGGGAGGGGCTGAGGAGTGTCCCATTGGCCTTGACAATAGGCAGGAGTCAGAGGTTAATGTCAGGGCAGGGCCTGAGAGTTCCTCAAAGGGAATGAATGGAGACCCTTGCTTACCTAAGAAATGCCTGACCTTGGAAAAGGACTTGTGGAAAGCGGGCCCTTGAAACTGTGGTTTCACATCTTACTAGAAAGCTCCCTCTTGGAAGGGAAAGTCATCGTGATATCTTACTCTTTTCCCAAGGATACCCTACCTACCCTTCTGATCATTCTTACTGAATTAAGTCTTCCACTGCAAATAAATAAATAAATAAATAATAAATGAAGTGGGTGAGTGAGCGAGTGAGTGAGTAAGTAAGTAAGTAAGTAAGTAAACAAGCAAATACGTGGATGGACAAATAAATACAAAGTTTGCTGTTGTTGACTGACTTTTGATTTCATAATGAATCTCTCTCTCTCTCTCTCTCTCTCTCACACACACACACACACACACACACACACACACACACTAAATATACAATAAAAGGAAGCATAACACCTTTACTCAGGGGGCAGAGTGAACTCTGAAAGTTTTCCAGGCGGGGGGGGGGGAGAGACAGAATATAAGAACAAAATGAGAAACAAGGAAAAATAGTGTTGGCTGGCTGGCCGGCTTTCAGTTCCCTGACAGAAATGAGCACATTGTGGAGGAAACACAAAGTTGTTACACTATGTGGGTGTGATGAGGAGAGATTGTGAGTGAGTGTCCTGTCAGAACAAAGTTAGTCCCATAGTTGATGAAATTCATTATCCCAAAACTTCAGCAGAATATATCCCAAGTTTGCAAATGTGTGATCAGCTTGTGACAGGTTGGGCTGGAGATGCTGAGAACTGGGGAGCCCTCAATGCAAGAGCAGACACTCATTCCCATGAAGAGGGAGAGAGGGAGGGAGGGAGGGAGGGAGGGAGGGATCATTCATTCCTATACTCAAGTTTAAAGAAAGATGAGTGGCTATCTATGGAGAGACCACTCACAGATATGAAAAATCATTTCCTAAAAATCAAATTTCTCAGTCAGTATGCAACTGCTATGGTGCTTCTCCTAGATAGAGCAAAACACACAAACAAACTGATTCCTTGATCTAGAGCCACAGTGCACATGCTGTGGAAAAGGGGACATGGCCAACTTGAATCACAATATTCATCAGAGCATGAAAAGAGCGTAAAAAGGACACAGAGGAGAGATAATTGTGGTCCTTCCTTCCTCCCTCCCTCCCTCCCTCCCTCCCTCCTTCCCTCAGGAAGTGACTGACAGATGAGACTTTGTCCAAGCAGGTTCTGTCTGAAATACCAGACTTGAGTTTCCCCCTCTGTGGGTATTAGCTAATCAGTCCTCCCTTCTTTCTGTAGGAAGGTGGTGCATGTCTCTCAGAACTTACCTGGTTTCCTCTGCACCAGGTGAACCAGGGAAAAGCTTTCTAAGCCTTATTCAGACCCATAGAGGCTGCGCTGTGTGTGACTTCAGAGACCTCAGGGAGTATAGGGGTGGGTGGGTGCTTGATGCTTCAGACTCATGTCATTGAAGGACATAACATAGTCTGGATTCACAGAGATTCACAACACAGAGCCATTGTCACTTACTAACAGCTCAGGACACCCAGAGCTAACAAGAAATTGCAGTCTCAGCCGGGCTTTAATCACAGCACACACACACAGATCTCTGTGAATTCAAAGATGGCCTGATTTACAGAGTGAGTTTTAGGACAGCCCAAGATACAAAAAGAAACCCTTTCTTGAAAAACAAAGCAAAACAGCAAAAGAAAGAAAGACAAGGAAAAAGAAAAAAATGGCAGTCTCTTTCCACTCTCTCCTCCATTGGCTCTTAAAGAGCTCTCAAGCTGAACTGGAGACCATGGTGTCACTCAAAACTGGGAAGCCAGAAACCTTAGGGGGGTCACAGGAGTCGGACTGACTGCAGCACTTGATGCCTCAACCCTGCTAATGGCTGTGATATAAGGCATGGTAAAATACGGGCTTTGGCAGAGCACTACTCCCCTTTCTCTATTATTATTGCTACACAACGAAAAGGACCGGGGGGGGGTGATGATGTGCAGTCAGTGCTGGTATTGAAATCTCACTGACTCCTTCCGCACTCCTTGTCAATTCCCGACTTTGTCAAATCAACTATCGTGAATCTTTGATGTGGGTTGGCCCTTTAGGAACTCAGAGAAACAAGACAGACAGACCTGTTTCATCCCAGAAACCTCCCAGTTCCTGAGCCCTAGCCCTGGAAGTCTCAAAGCCATCACATCCAGAAATCTCTCTAGTCCCTGCTAGTGGTGAACTCACTTCGTCTTCCCCAGGACCACTAATTATTTCTCCATGTTTTCCTGTGAGATCTGAGGCCAGCTTTCTTCTTCCTCCCTCTGGCCTCTCCACGAACGATCTCCATTCTCTAGACAACATGTCTAGAACCGAATCTTATAGGCACCGAGAGAGTGTGTCTTGAGGGCAGTTGGCGTTTCTAGGACACGAGTGACATCACAAAATTCCGAGAGCTCTCTGGGATACCGTGGAATTTCCAGAGAAGGGACTGCTGATGTCGTGAGGCACGGCCTTTACCTCCTTGCTGATATTTCTCCCCGAACTGACCGACCGACCGACCGACCGACCAACCGGAACCTGAGGTTTCCTTTCCAGGAGTCTCTCCTCCGACACAGAGGGAGCCATTCAGGATTTCCTCCTTCCAAAACCAGAAATTTCTCTCTGCTTCATTAATATCTTCTCACTACTTCCTGAACCCATGGGGAGTTAGTTAGTTGAACACTCACTTTTTTCATGAATGACCCTTCCTCCCTCTCCTGAACATCTCATATTACTGATTCATACTCAGTAAAACAGTAATATGAGAAATTAGGCCAGGAGGACATGGAAGATGAGGGTTGAGTCTTCTGAAGTGAACAAGCACTTAGGGAAGGCTAAACTTAAGGGAATTTGACTCTGAGTGGCAAGACATGAATAGCTGCTGCCAAGGCACAGATACAGGCACCAACTGGGCCCTCGGCATCCTCCTGCATCATCAGAGCTGTGTGGGAAACTCAGCCCAAAGGAGGGGCCGTGTTCAAAGGGAGAGGGCATTTTCGAGGACAGCACTTTTTTCTTTTTCTTCTTTCTTTCTTTCTTTCTTTCTTTCTTTCTTTTTTTTTTCGAGACAGGGTTGTTCTGTAGTTTTTTTTTTTTTGGAGCCTGTCCTGGAACTAGCTCTTGTAGACCAGGCTGGTCTTGAACTCACATGCTTTCTTTTTTTTTCTATTGGATATTTTTGACTTCTTTATCAAAGATCAGGTGTTCGAAGATGTGTGGATCGATATCCGGGTCTTCTATTCGGTTCCATTGGTCCTCCTGTCTGTTCTTATGCCAGGACCAGGCTGTTTTCAGAACTGTAGCTTACAGAGTGTTCTTGCAGGTGGGGCACAGAAGAGGTTAATTACGGTACCTTAGTTCTTCTGCTTTTCTAGCAGACCGGAGCCCAGCTGACAGGAATCCAGTAGAGATGGTGTCAAGGTTCACACTGACACTAACAGCTGTAACTTGAGCAGGATTTGTGATCCACATGAAATTTGCAATGAATTGCAGCAAATCTGTGACACTCTAACTTGCTCAGGCTCAGTATCTGAACATACAGATGTTTGCAATGATCACTGGCTTCAGGATTTTTTTTTGTGTTGTTGTTGTTGTTTTGTTTTTCCACGAGACAGGGTTTCCCTGTAGCTGAAGTTTAACGGCCTGGTGTTTTTGTGACTTACTGCTTCAAAGAACTTCTCCATTTCTTTATCCCTAAGGGAAAAGAAATATAATCACTAAATACATTTAAGTGTCTTTCAACCATTTTAGATCCCTCTGTTGAGAGTTCTCTGTTTAGGTCTGTACTCCATTTTTTAAAATTGGATTATTTGTTCTTTGGATGACCAATTTCTCGACTTCTTTGTGTATTTTGGAGATTAGTGAAGATCTTTTCCCATTCTGTAAGGCCGTCGTTTTGTCTTGTTGGCCATGTTCTTTGCTTTACAGAAGCTTTTCAGTTTCAGGAGGTCTCACTTATTAATTGTTTCTCTCAGTGTCTGTTTTTTTTTCTTTTTTTTTCTTTTTTCTTTCTTTTTTTTCTTTTTTTTCTTTTTTTCTTTTTTTCTTTTTTTTCTTCTTCTTCTTTTCTTTTTTTTTCTTTTTTTTCTCTCTTTAGTTTTTTTCTTTGTTCTTTTTTTTTGTTTTGTTTTTCTTTTTTTTTTTCTTTTTTCTTTTTTTTCTTTTTCTCTCAGTGTCTGTGCTACTGGGGTTCTATTTAGCAAGCGTTCTCCTGTGCCAATGTGTTCAAGTGCATTTGATATTTTTATTTTTATATTCTTTTATTGTGGATGAAGTCAATTATTTGAACTCTCAAATATTTTTATTGTTATTATCTCTCTATTTGTTTGCTTATTTGTGGTTGTTCACCAACTTGACTATCTAGAGGAAGTAAAAGTTGTAACAAGGTTTCCGTAGGTGAACCTGCGGAAGGATCATTAACGTGAGAGAGCAGCGGCGGCGGCTCTGCCCGCCCGCTCGCCTGCCTCGCCCGAGTTCTCGCCGGGAGGCGCGCTCCCCGGGTCGCACGTGTGTTGTGCGCACGGAAGTGTGCGTGCGCACGGGCGCGCGTGGCGGTCGTGAGAGAGAGGTCGAGAGAGGGGGAAGGGGGACGGGCGCCGGCTCGCCCGCCCTCCTCGCCCCGTCTGAGGACCCGTGTCTGGCTCTGCCGCTGGCGGCTCACGGCGGACGGCGGCTCTCTTCCCGCTCTCGCTCTCCTCCGTCCACTCCCGCTGCTTGCCTCACCGCACCGCAGCGGCCCGCGGGTGTGTCCCCTCTTTCCCGGGCGCGAGCCTTTCCCTCTCCATCCCTCTTCCCGGGGGAGGATGGGCGAGGGTGTGGCGGCGCCCCGGGCCCCCTCTCGCCGCCGACCTCCGCTCGCGCGCCGTGGCGCCGCGGCGCGCCTGTCGGGGAGGCGGCGGAGGTTGGGCGCACTTTTTTTTCCCCCCTCTCCACCTCCTTCTCCAAAGGACCGGGGTAGACCAGTAGTCCCTCCCACCGGGCGGGAGGCCATTTTTTTCCCCCGGGGATGCGGCGGGTCGACCAGATGTCCCGCTGGACTCTTTTTTTTTTTTTTTTTTTAATGTATAATATATATTATATCTTCCTAGACCTGACGGGTCGACCAGTTGTCTCTGTGCACTTCCTTTTTTTTGACGGACTGGCAGCGGGTCGACCAGTTGTCCGATTAAATATTTGGCCTTAAAATGCTAA